>NW_028242799.1:600000-763457 GCF_964263255.1 Lissotriton vulgaris
ATGATGAAATTTCAACATTTAATCGTTTGACTCTTAATTACTGTTGGATGTGAATTATGACTTTGTCAACTAGAATAAGTGTGTTTAAAGTCATTTCTGTGCCTGAAACGGGTCAAAATGGAAGCTTTTGAGTAAGCAAAACTCTGTAAAAATGGCAATTTTGGTCACTGTGAGGGTTTAAAAAGTGGTTATTCAACATGAGGCATGATCCAATTGACATTTTGAATCATTTTTGGTACAGTCCAAAAAATCATTTTTCGGATGAAAAACGATGACTCCGGACCTGTCGAACGATCCCAAAATGGTCTATAATGATGAAATTTTAACATTTAAGCTTTTGACTCTAAATTACTGTTGGATGTGAATTAGGACTTTGTCAACTAAAATAAGTGTGTTTAAAGTCATTTCTGTGCCTGAAACGGGTAAAAATTGAAGCTTTTGAGTAAGCAAAACTCTGTAAAAATGGCAATTTTGGTCACTGTGATGGTTTAAAAAGTGGTTATTCAACATGAGGCACGATCCAATTGACATTTTGAATCATTTTTGGTACAGTCCAAAAAATCAATTTTCGGATGAAAACGATGACTCCGGACCTGTCGAACGATCCCAAAATGGTCTATAATGATGAAATTTCAACATTTAATCTTTTGACTCTCAATTACTGTTGGATGTGAATTATGACTTTGTCAACTAGAATAAGTGTGTTTAAAGTCATTTCTGTGCCTGAAACGGGTAAAAATTGAAGCTTTTGAGTAAGCAAAACTCTGTAAAAATGGCAATTTTGGTCACTGTGAGGGTTTAAAAAGTGGTTATTTAACATGAGGCATGATCCAATTGACATTTTGAATCATTTTTGGTACAGTCCAAAAAATCATTTTTCGGATGAAAAACGATGACTCCGGACCTGTCGAACGATCCCAAAATGGTCTATAATGATGAAATTTCAACATTTAATCTTTTGACTCTAAATGACTGTTGGATGTGAATTATGACTTTGTCAACTAGAATAAGTGAGTTTAAAGTCATTTCTGTGCCTGAAACGGGTCAAAATGGAAGCTTTTGAGTAAGCAAAACTCTGTAAAAATGGCAATTTTGGTCACTGTGAAGGTTTAAAAAGTGGTTATTCAACGTGAGGCACGATCCAATTGACATTTTGAATCATTTTTGGTACAGTCCAAAAAATCAATTTTCGGATGAAAAACGATGACTCCGGACCTGTCGAACGATCCCAAAATGGTCTATAATGATGAAATTTCAACATTTAATCTTTTGACTCTAAATGACTGTTGGATGTGAATTATGACTTTGTCAACTAGAATAAGTGTGTTTAAAGTCATTTCTGTGCCTGAAACGGGTCAAAATGGAAGCTTTTGAGTAAGCAAAACTCTGTAAAAATGGCAATTTTGGTCACTGTGAGGGTTTAAAAAGTGGTTATTCAACATGAGGCATGATCCAAATGACATTTTGAATCATTTTTGGTACAGTCCAAAAAAATCAATTTTCGGATGAAAAACGATGACCCCGGACCTGTCGAACGATCCCAAAATGGTCTATAATGATGAAATTTTAACATTTAATCTTTTGACTCTAAATTACTGTTGGATGTGAATTAGGACTTTGTCAACTAAAATAAGTGTGTTTAAAGTCATTTCTGTGCCTGAAACGGGTCAAAATGGAAGCTTTTGAGTAAGCAAAACTCTGTAAAAATGGCAATTTTGGTCACTGTGAGGGTTTAAAAAGTGGTTATTTAACATGAGGCATGATCCAATTGACATTTTGAATCATTTTTGGTACAGTCCAAAAAATCATTTTTCGGATGAAAAACGATGACTCCGGACCTGTCGAACGATCCCAAAATGGTCTATAATGATGAAATTTCAACATTTAATCTTTTGACTCTAAATGACTGTTGGATGTGAATTATGACTTAGTCAACTAGAATAAGTGTGTTTAAAGTCATTTCTGTGCCTGAAACGGAACAAAATGGAAGCTTTTGAGTAAGCAAAACTCTGTAAAAATGGCAATTTTGGTCACTGTGACGGTTTAAAAAGTGGTTATTCAACATGAGGCATGATCCAATTGACATTTTGAATCATTTTTGGTACAGTGCAAAAAATCAATTTTCGGATGTAAACGATAACTCCGGACCTGTCGAACGATCCCAAAATGGTCTATAATGATGAAATTTTAACATTTCGTCTTTTGACTCTAAATTACTGTTGGATGTGAATTATGACTTTGTCAACTAAAATAAGTGTGTTTAAAGTCATTTCTGTGCCTGAAACGGGTCAAAATTGAAGCTTTTGAGTTAGCAAAACTCTGTAAAAATGGCAATTTTGGTCACTGTGAAGGTTTAAAAAGTGGTTATTCAACATGAGGCACGATCCAATTGACATTTTGAATCATTTTTGGTACAGTCCAAAAAATCAATTTTCGGATGAAAAATGATGACTCCGGACCTGTCGAACGATCCCAAAATGGTCAATATGGATGAAATTTCAACATTTAATCTTTTGACTCTAAATGACTGTTGGATGTGAATTATGACTTTGTCAACTAGCATAAGTGTGTTTAAAGTCATTTCTGTGCCTGAAACGGGTCAAAATGGAAGCTTTTGAGTAAGCTAAACTCTGTAAAAATGGCAATTTTGGTCACTGCGAGGGTTTAAAAAGTGATTATTCAACATGAGGCATGATCCAATTGACATTTTGAATCATTTTTGGTACAGTCCAAAAAATCAATTTTCGGATGAAAAACGATGACCCCGGACCTGTCGAACGATCCCAAAATGGTCTATAATGATGAAATTTTAACATTTAATCTTTTGACTCTAAATTACTGTTGGATGTGAATTAGGACTTTGTCAACTAAAATAAGTGTGTTTAAAGTAATTTCTGTGCCTGAAACGGGTCAAAATTGAAGCTTTTGAATAAGCAAAACCCTGTAAAAATGGCAATTTTGGTCACTGTGAGGGTTTAAAAAGTGGTTATTCAACATGAGGCATGATCCAATTGACATTTTGAATCATTTTTGGTACAGTCCAAAAAATCATTTTTCGGATGAAAAACGATGACTCCGGACCTGTCGAACGATCCCAAAATGGTCTATAATGATGAATTTTAACATTTAAGCTTTTGACTCTAAATTACTGTTGGATGTGAATTAGGACTTTGTCAACTAAAATAAGTGTGTTTAAAGTCATTTCTGTGCCTGAAACGGGTCAAAATTGAAGCTTTTGAGTAAGCAAAACTCTGTAAAAATGGCAATTTTGGTCACTGTGAGGGTTTAAAAAGTGGTTATTCAACATGAGGCATGATCCAATTGACATTTTGAATCATTTTTGGTACAGTCCAAAAAATCAATTTTCGGATGAAAACGATGACTCCGGACCTGTCGAACGATCCCAAAATGGTCTATAATGATGAAATTTCAACATTTAATCTTTTGACTCTCAATTACTGTTGGATGTGAATTATGACTTTGTCAACTAGAATAAGTGTGTTTAAAGTCATTTCTGTGCCTGAAACGGGTCAAAATGGAAGCTTTTGAGTAAGCAAAACTCTGTAAAAATGGCAATTTTGGTCACTGTGAGGGTTTAAAAAGTGGTTTTTTAACATGAGGCATGATCCAATTGACATTTTGAATCATTTTTGGTACAGTGCAAAAAATCAATTTTCGGATGTAAACGATAACTCCGGACCTGTCGAACAATCCCAAAATGGTCTATAATGATGAAATTTTAACATTTAGTCTTTTGACTCTAAATTACTGTTGGATGTGAATTATGACTTTGTCAACTAAAATAAGTGTGTTTAAAGTCATTTCTGTGCCTGAAACGGGTCAAAATTGAAGCTTTTAAGTTAGCAAAACTCTGTAAAAATGGCAATTTTGGTCACTGTGAAGGTTTAAAAAGTAGTTATTCAACATGAGGCACGATCCAATTGACATTTTGAATCATTTTTGGTACAGTCCAAAAAATCTATTTTCGGATGAAAAACGATGACTCTGGACCTGTCGAACGATCCCAAAATGGTCAATATGGATGAAATTTCAACATTTAATCTTTTGACTCTAAATGACTGTTGGATGTGAATTATGACTTTGTCAACTAGCATAAGTGTGTTTAAAGTCATTTCTGTGCCTGAAACGGGTCAAAATGGAAGCTTTTGAGTAAGCAAAACTCTGTAAAAATGGCAATTTTGGTCACTGTGACGGTTTAAAAAGTGGTTATTCAACATGAGGCATGATCCAATTGACATTTTGAATCATTTTTGGTACAGTGCAAAACATCAATTTTCGGATGAAAAACGATGACTCCGGACCTGTCGAACGATCCCAAAATGGTCTATAATGATGAAATTTTAACATTTAGTCTTTTGACTCTAAAATACTGTTGGATGTGAATTATGACTTTGTCAACTAAAATAAGTGTGTTTAAAGTCATTTCTGTGCCTGAAACGGGTCAAAATTGAAGCTTTTGAGTTAGCAAAACTCTGTAAAAATGGCAATTTTGGTCACTGTGAAGGTTTAAAAAGTGGTTATTCAACATGAGGCACGATCCAATTGACATTTTGAATCATTTTTGGTACAGTCCAAAAAATCAATTTTCGGATGAAAAACGATGACTCCGGACCTGTCGAACGATCCCAAACGTGTCAATATGGATGAAATTTCAACATTTAATCTTTTGACTCTAAATGACTGTTGGATGTGAATTATGACTTTGTCAACTAGAATAAGTGTGTTTAAAGTCATTTCTGTGCCTGAAACGGGTCAAAATGGAAGCTTTTGAGTAAGCAAAACTCTGTAAAAATGGCAATTTTGGTCACTGTGAGGGTTTAAAAAGTGGTTATTTAACATGAGGCATGATCCAATTGACATTTTGAATCATTTTTGGTACAGTCCAAAAAATCTTTTTTCGGATGAAAAACGATGACTCCGGACCTGTCGAACGATCCCAAAATGGTCTATAATGATGAAATTTCAACATTTAATCTTTTGACTCTAAATGACTGTTGGATGTGAATTATGACTTAGTCAACTAGAATAAGTGTGTTTAAAGTCATTTCTGTGCCTGAAACGGAACAAAATGGAAGCTTTTGAGTAAGCAAAACTCTGTAAAAATGGCAATTTTGGTCACTGTGACGGTTTAAAAAGTGGTTATTCAACATGAGGCATGATCCAATTGACATTTTGAATCATTTTTGGTACAGTGCAAAAAATCAATTTTCGGATGTAAACGATAACTCCGGACCTGTCGAACGATCCCAAAATGGTGTATAATGATGAAATTTTAACATTTCGTCTTTTGACTCTAAATTACTGTTGGATGTGAATTATGACTTTGTCAACTAAAATAAGTGTGTTTAAAGTCATTTCTGTGCCTGAAACGGGTCAAAATTGAAGCTTTTGAGTTAGCAAAACTCTGTAAAAATGGCAATTTTGGTCACTGTGAAGGTTTAAAAAGTGGTTATTCAACATGAGGCACGATCCAATTGACATTTTGAATCATTTTTGGTACAGTCCAAAAAATCAATTTTCGGATGAAAAACGATGACTCCGGACCTGTCGAACGATCCCAAAATGGTCAATATGGATGAAATTTCAACATTTAATCTTTTGACTCTAAATGACTGTTGGATGTGAATTATGACTTTGTCAACTAGCATAAGTGTGTTTAAAGTCATTTCTGTGCCTGAAACGGGTCAAAATGGAAGCTTTTGAGTAAGCTAAACTCTGTAAAAATGGCAATTTTGGTCACTGCGAGGGTTTAAAAAGTGATTATTCAACATGAGGCATGATCCAATTGACATTTTGAATCATTTTTGGTACAGTCCAAAAAATCAATTTTCGGATGAAAAACGATGACCCCGGACCTGTCGAACGATCCCAAAATGGTCTATAATGATGAAATTTTAACATTTAATCTTTTGACTCTAAATTACTGTTGGATGTGAATTAGGACTTTGTCAACTAAAATAAGTGTGTTTAAAGTAATTCTGTGCCTGAAACGGGTCAAAATTGAAGCTTTTGAGTAAGCAAAACCCTGTAAAAATGGCAATTTTGGTCACTGTGAGGGTTTAAAAAGTGGTTATTCAACATGAGGCATGATCCAATTGACATTTTGAATCATTTTTGGTACAGTCCAAAAAATCATTTTTCGGATGAAAAACGATGACTCCGGACCTGTCGAACGATCCCAAAATGGTCTATAATGATGAAATTTTAACATTTAAGCTTTTGACTCTAAATTACTGTTGGATGTGAATTAGGACTTTGTCAACTAAAATAAGTGTGTTTAAAGTCATTTCTGTGCCTGAAACGGGTCAAAATTGAAGCTTTTGAGTAAGCAAAACTCTGTAAAAATGGCAATTTTGGTCACTGTGAGGGTTTAAAAAGTGGTTATTCAACATGAGGCATGATCCAATTGACATTTTGAATCATTTTTGGTACAGTCCAAAAAATCAATTTTCGGATGAAAACGATGACTCCGGACCTGTCGAACGATCCCAAAATGGTCTATAATGATGAAATTTCAACATTTAATCTTTTGACTCTCAATTACTGTTGGATGTGAATTATGACTTTGTCAACTGGAATAAGTGTGTTTAAAGTCATTTCTGTGCCTGAAACGGGTCAAAATGGAAGCTTTTGAGTAAGCAAAACTCTGTAAAAATGGCAATTTTGGTCACTGTGAGGGTTTAAAAAGTGGTTATTTAACATGAGGCATGATCCAATTGACATTTTGAATCATTTTTGGTACAGTCCAAAAAATCATTTTTCGGATGAAAAACGATGACTCCGGACCTGTCGAACGATCCCAAAATGGTCTATAATGATGAAATTTCAACATTTAATCTTTTGACTCTAAATGACTGTTGGATGTGAATTATGACTTTGTCAACTAGAATAAGTGTGTTTAAAGTCATTTCTGTGCCTGAAACGGAACAAAATGGAAGCTTTTGAGTAAGCAAAACTCTGTAAAAATGGCAATTTTGGTCACTGTGACGGTTTAAAAAGTGGTTATTCAACATGAGGCATGATCCAATTGACATTTTGAATCATTTTTGGTACAGTGCAAAAAATCAATTTTCGGATGTAAACGATAACTCCGGACCTGTCGAACAATCCCAAAATGGTCTATAATGATGAAATTTTAACATTTAGTCTTTTGACTCTAAATTACTGTTGGATGTGAATTATGACTTTGTCAACTAAAATAAGTGTGTTTAAAGTCATTTCTGTGCCTGAAACGGGTCAAAATTGAAGCTTTTGAGTTAGCAAAACTCTGTAAAAATGGCAATTTTGGTCACTGTGAAGGTTTAAAAAGTGGTTATTCAACATGAGGCACGATCCAATTGACATTTTGAATCATTTTTGGTACAGTCCAAAAAATCTATTTTCGGATGAAAAACGATGACTCCGGACCTGTCGAACGATCCCAAAATGGTCTATAATGATGAAATTTCAACATTTAATCGTTTGACTCTTAATTACTGTTGGATGTGAATTATGACTTTGTCAACTAGAATAAGTGTGTTTAAAGTCATTTCTGTGCCTGAAACGGGTCAAAATGGAAGCTTTTGAGTAAGCAAAACTCTGTAAAAATGGCAATTTTGGTCACTGTGAGGGTTTAAAAAGTGGTTATTCAACATGAGGCATGATCCAATTGACATTTTGAATCATTTTTGGTACAGTCCAAAAAATCATTTTTCGGATGAAAAACGATGACTCCGGACCTGTCGAACGATCCCAAAATGGTCTATAATGATGAAATTTTAACATTTAAGCTTTTGACTCTAAATTACTGTTGGATGTGAATTAGGACTTTGTCAACTAAAATAAGTGTGTTTAAAGTCATTTCTGTGCCTGAAACGGGTAAAAATTGAAGCTTTTGAGTAAGCAAAACTCTGTAAAAATGGCAATTTTGGTCACTGTGATGGTTTAAAAAGTGGTTATTCAACATGAGGCACGATCCAATTGACATTTTGAATCATTTTTGGTACAGTCCAAAAAATCAATTTTCGGATGAAAACGATGACTCCGGACCTGTCGAACGATCCCAAAATGGTCTATAATGATGAAATTTCAACATTTAATCTTTTGACTCTCAATTACTGTTGGATGTGAATTATGACTTTGTCAACTAGAATAAGTGTGTTTAAAGTCATTTCTGTGCCTGAAACGGGTAAAAATTGAAGCTTTTGAGTAAGCAAAACTCTGTAAAAATGGCAATTTTGGTCACTGTGAGGGTTTAAAAAGTGGTTATTTAACATGAGGCATGATCCAATTGACATTTTGAATCATTTTTGGTACAGTCCAAAAAATCATTTTTCGGATGAAAAACGATGACTCCGGACCTGTCGAACGATCCCAAAATGGTCTATAATGATGAAATTTCAACATTTAATCTTTTGACTCTAAATGACTGTTGGATGTGAATTATGACTTTGTCAACTAGAATAAGTGAGTTTAAAGTCATTTCTGTGCCTGAAACGGGTCAAAATGGAAGCTTTTGAGTAAGCAAAACTCTGTAAAAATGGCAATTTTGGTCACTGTGAAGGTTTAAAAAGTGGTTATTCAACGTGAGGCACGATCCAATTGACATTTTGAATCATTTTTGGTACAGTCCAAAAAATCAATTTTCGGATGAAAAACGATGACTCCGGACCTGTCGAACGATCCCAAAATGGTCTATAATGATGAAATTTCAACATTTAATCTTTTGACTCTAAATGACTGTTGGATGTGAATTATGACTTTGTCAACTAGAATAAGTGTGTTTAAAGTCATTTCTGTGCCTGAAACGGGTCAAAATGGAAGCTTTTGAGTAAGCAAAACTCTGTAAAAATGGCAATTTTGGTCACTGTGAGGGTTTAAAAAGTGGTTATTCAACATGAGGCATGATCCAAATGACATTTTGAATCATTTTTGGTACAGTCCAAAAAAATCAATTTTCGGATGAAAAACGATGACCCCGGACCTGTCGAACGATCCCAAAATGGTCTATAATGATGAAATTTTAACATTTAATCTTTTGACTCTAAATTACTGTTGGATGTGAATTAGGACTTTGTCAACTAAAATAAGTGTGTTTAAAGTCATTTCTGTGCCTGAAACGGGTCAAAATGGAAGCTTTTGAGTAAGCAAAACTCTGTAAAAATGGCAATTTTGGTCACTGTGAGGGTTTAAAAAGTGGTTATTTAACATGAGGCATGATCCAATTGACATTTTGAATCATTTTTGGTACAGTCCAAAAAATCATTTTTCGGATGAAAAACGATGACTCCGGACCTGTCGAACGATCCCAAAATGGTCTATAATGATGAAATTTCAACATTTAATCTTTTGACTCTAAATGACTGTTGGATGTGAATTATGACTTAGTCAACTAGAATAAGTGTGTTTAAAGTCATTTCTGTGCCTGAAACGGAACAAAATGGAAGCTTTTGAGTAAGCAAAACTCTGTAAAAATGGCAATTTTGGTCACTGTGACGGTTTAAAAAGTGGTTATTCAACATGAGGCATGATCCAATTGACATTTTGAATCATTTTTGGTACAGTGCAAAAAATCAATTTTCGGATGTAAACGATAACTCCGGACCTGTCGAACGATCCCAAAATGGTCTATAATGATGAAATTTTAACATTTCGTCTTTTGACTCTAAATTACTGTTGGATGTGAATTATGACTTTGTCAACTAAAATAAGTGTGTTTAAAGTCATTTCTGTGCCTGAAACGGGTCAAAATTGAAGCTTTTGAGTTAGCAAAACTCTGTAAAAATGGCAATTTTGGTCACTGTGAAGGTTTAAAAAGTGGTTATTCAACATGAGGCACGATCCAATTGACATTTTGAATCATTTTTGGTACAGTCCAAAAAATCAATTTTCGGATGAAAAATGATGACTCCGGACCTGTCGAACGATCCCAAAATGGTCAATATGGATGAAATTTCAACATTTAATCTTTTGACTCTAAATGACTGTTGGATGTGAATTATGACTTTGTCAACTAGCATAAGTGTGTTTAAAGTCATTTCTGTGCCTGAAACGGGTCAAAATGGAAGCTTTTGAGTAAGCTAAACTCTGTAAAAATGGCAATTTTGGTCACTGCGAGGGTTTAAAAAGTGATTATTCAACATGAGGCATGATCCAATTGACATTTTGAATCATTTTTGGTACAGTCCAAAAAATCAATTTTCGGATGAAAAACGATGACCCCGGACCTGTCGAACGATCCCAAAATGGTCTATAATGATGAAATTTTAACATTTAATCTTTTGACTCTAAATTACTGTTGGATGTGAATTAGGACTTTGTCAACTAAAATAAGTGTGTTTAAAGTAATTTCTGTGCCTGAAACGGGTCAAAATTGAAGCTTTTGAATAAGCAAAACCCTGTAAAAATGGCAATTTTGGTCACTGTGAGGGTTTAAAAAGTGGTTATTCAACATGAGGCATGATCCAATTGACATTTTGAATCATTTTTGGTACAGTCCAAAAAATCATTTTTCGGATGAAAAACGATGACTCCGGACCTGTCGAACGATCCCAAAATGGTCTATAATGATGAATTTTAACATTTAAGCTTTTGACTCTAAATTACTGTTGGATGTGAATTAGGACTTTGTCAACTAAAATAAGTGTGTTTAAAGTCATTTCTGTGCCTGAAACGGGTCAAAATTGAAGCTTTTGAGTAAGCAAAACTCTGTAAAAATGGCAATTTTGGTCACTGTGAGGGTTTAAAAAGTGGTTATTCAACATGAGGCATGATCCAATTGACATTTTGAATCATTTTTGGTACAGTCCAAAAAATCAATTTTCGGATGAAAACGATGACTCCGGACCTGTCGAACGATCCCAAAATGGTCTATAATGATGAAATTTCAACATTTAATCTTTTGACTCTCAATTACTGTTGGATGTGAATTATGACTTTGTCAACTAGAATAAGTGTGTTTAAAGTCATTTCTGTGCCTGAAACGGGTCAAAATGGAAGCTTTTGAGTAAGCAAAACTCTGTAAAAATGGCAATTTTGGTCACTGTGAGGGTTTAAAAAGTGGTTTTTTAACATGAGGCATGATCCAATTGACATTTTGAATCATTTTTGGTACAGTGCAAAAAATCAATTTTCGGATGTAAACGATAACTCCGGACCTGTCGAACAATCCCAAAATGGTCTATAATGATGAAATTTTAACATTTAGTCTTTTGACTCTAAATTACTGTTGGATGTGAATTATGACTTTGTCAACTAAAATAAGTGTGTTTAAAGTCATTTCTGTGCCTGAAACGGGTCAAAATTGAAGCTTTTAAGTTAGCAAAACTCTGTAAAAATGGCAATTTTGGTCACTGTGAAGGTTTAAAAAGTAGTTATTCAACATGAGGCACGATCCAATTGACATTTTGAATCATTTTTGGTACAGTCCAAAAAATCTATTTTCGGATGAAAAACGATGACTCTGGACCTGTCGAACGATCCCAAAATGGTCAATATGGATGAAATTTCAACATTTAATCTTTTGACTCTAAATGACTGTTGGATGTGAATTATGACTTTGTCAACTAGCATAAGTGTGTTTAAAGTCATTTCTGTGCCTGAAACGGGTCAAAATGGAAGCTTTTGAGTAAGCAAAACTCTGTAAAAATGGCAATTTTGGTCACTGTGACGGTTTAAAAAGTGGTTATTCAACATGAGGCATGATCCAATTGACATTTTGAATCATTTTTGGTACAGTGCAAAACATCAATTTTCGGATGAAAAACGATGACTCCGGACCTGTCGAACGATCCCAAAATGGTCTATAATGATGAAATTTTAACATTTAGTCTTTTGACTCTAAAATACTGTTGGATGTGAATTATGACTTTGTCAACTAAAATAAGTGTGTTTAAAGTCATTTCTGTGCCTGAAACGGGTCAAAATTGAAGCTTTTGAGTTAGCAAAACTCTGTAAAAATGGCAATTTTGGTCACTGTGAGGGTTTAAAAAGTGGTTATTCAACATGAGGCATGATCCAATTGACATTTTGAATCATTTTTGGTACAGTCCAAAAAATCAATTTTCGGATGAAAAACGATGACTCCGGACCTGTCGAACGATCCCAAACGTGTCAATATGGATGAAATTTCAACATTTAATCTTTTGACTCTAAATGACTGTTGGATGTGAATTATGACTTTGTCAACTAGAATAAGTGTGTTTAAAGTCATTTCTGTGCCTGAAACGGGTCAAAATGGAAGCTTTTGAGTAAGCAAAACTCTGTAAAAATGGCAATTTTGGTCACTGTGAGGGTTTAAAAAGTGGTTATTCAACATGAGGCATGATCCAATTGACATTTTGAATCATTTTTGGTACAGTCCAAAAAATCATTTTTCGGATGAAAAACGATGACTCCGGACCTGTCGAACGATCCCAAAATGGTCTATAATGATGAAATTTTAACATTTAAGCTTTTGACTCTAAATTACTGTTGGATGTGAATTAGGACTTTGTCAACTAAAATAAGTGTGTTTAAAGTCATTTCTGTGCCTGAAACGGGTAAAAATTGAAGCTTTTGAGTAAGCAAAACTCTGTAAAAATGGCAATTTTGGTCACTGTGAGGGTTTAAAAAGTGGTTATTCAACATGAGGCATGATCCAATTGACATTTTGAATCATTTTTGGTACAGTCCAAAAAATCAATTTTCGGATGAAAACGATGACTCCGGACCTGTCGAACGATCCCAAAATGGTCTATAATGATGAAATTTCAACATTTAATCTTTTGACTCTCAATTACTGTTGGATGTGAATTATGACTTTGTCAACTAGAATAAGTGTGTTTAAAGTCATTTCTGTGCCTGAAACGGGTCAAAATGGAAGCTTTTGAGTAAGCAAAACTCTGTAAAAATGGCAATTTTGGTCACTGTGAGGGTTTAAAAAGTGGTTATTTAACATGAGGCATGATCCAATTGACATTTTGAATCATTTTTGGTACAGTCCAAAAAATCATTTTTCGGATGAAAAACGATGACTCCGGACCTGTCGAACGATCCCAAAATGGTCTATAATGATGAAATTTCAACATTTAATCTTTTGACTCTAAATGACTGTTGGATGTGAATTATGACTTTGTCAACTAGAATAAGTGAGTTTAAAGTCATTTCTGTGCCTGAAACGGGTCAAAATGGAAGCTTTTGAGTAAGCAAAACTCTGTAAAAATGGCAATTTTGGTCACTGTGATGGTTTAAAAAGTGGTTATTCAACATGAGGCACGATCCAATTGACATTTTGAATCATTTTTGGTACAGTCCAAAAAATCAATTTTCGGATGAAAACGATGACTCCGGACCTGTCGAACGATCCCAAAATGGTCTATAATGATGAAATTTCAACATTTAATCTTTTGACTCTCAATTACTGTTGGATGTGAATTATGACTTTGTCAACTAGAATAAGTGTGTTTAAAGTCATTTCTGTGCCTGAAACGGGTCAAAATGGAAGCTTTTGAGTAAGCAAAACTCTGTAAAAATGGCAATTTTGGTCACTGTGAGGGTTTAAAAAGTGGTTATTTAACATGAGGCATGATCCAATTGACATTTTGAATCATTTTTGGTACAGTCCAAAAAATCATTTTTCGGATGAAAAACGATGACTCCGGACCTGTCGAACGATCCCAAAATGGTCTATAATGATGAAATTTCAACATTTAATCTTTTGACTCTAAATGACTGTTGGATGTGAATTATGACTTTGTCAACTAGAATAAGTGAGTTTAAAGTCATTTCTGTGCCTGAAACGGGTCAAAATGGAAGCTTTTGAGTAAGCAAAACTCTGTAAAAATGGCAATTTTGGTCACTGTGATGGTTTAAAAAGTGGTTATTCAACATGAGGCATGATCCAATTGACATTTTGAATCATTTTTGGTACAGTGCAAAAAATCAATTTTCGGATGAAAAACGATGACTCCGGACCTGTCGAACGATCCCAAAATGGTCTATAATGATGAAATTTTAACATTTAGTCTTTTGACTCTAAATTACTGTTGGATGTGAATTATGACTTTGTCAACTAAAATAAGTGTGTTTAAAGTCATTTCTGTGCCTGAAATGGGTCAAAATTGAAGCTTTTGAGTTAGCAAAACTCTTTAAAAATGGCAATTTTGGTCACTGTGAAGGTTTAAAAAGTGGTTATTCAACGTGAGGCACGATCCAATTGACATTTTGAATCATTTTTGGTACAGTCCAAAAAATCAATTTTCGGATGAAAAACGATGACTCCGGACCTGTCGAACGATCCCAAAATGGTCAATATGGATGAAATTTCAACATTTAATCTTTTGACTCTCAATTACTGTTGGATGTGAATTATGACTTTGTCAACTAGAATAAGTGTGTTTAAAGTCATTTCTGTGCCTGAAACGGGTCAAAATGGAAGCTTTTGAGTAAGCAAAACTCTGTAAAAATGGCAATTTTGGTCACTGTGAGGGTTTAAAAAGTGGTTATTTAACATGAGGCATGATCCAATTGACATTTTGAATCATTTTTGGTACAGTCCAAAAAATCATTTTTCGGATGAAAAACGATGACTCCGGACCTGTCGAACGATCCCAAAATGGTCTATAATGATGAAATTTCAACATTTAATCTTTTGACTCTAAATGACTGTTGGATGTGAATTATGACTTTGTCAACTAGAATAAGTGAGTTTAAAGTCATTTCTGTGCCTGAAACGGGTCAAAATGGAAGCTTTTGAGTAAGCAAAACTCTGTAAAAATGGCAATTTTGGTCACTGTGATGGTTTAAAAAGTGGTTATTCAACATGAGGCACGATCCAATTGACATTTTGAATCATTTTTGGTACAGTCCAAAAAATCAATTTTCGGATGAAAAACGATGACTCCGGACCTGTCGAACGATCCCAAAATGGTCAATATGGATGAAATTTCAACATTTAATCTTTTGACTCTAAATGACTGTTGGATGTGAATTATGACTTTGTCAACTAGCATAAATGTGTTTAAAGTCATTTCTGTGCCTGAAACGGGTCAAAATGGAAGCTTTTGAGTAAGCAAAACTCTGTAAAAATGGCAATTTTGGTCACTGTGAGGGTTTAAAAAGTGGTTATTCAACATGAGGCATGATCCAATTGACATTTTGAATCATTTTTGGTACAGTCCAAAAAATCATTTTTCGGATGAAAAACGATGACTCCGGACCTGTCGAACGATCCCAAAATGGTCTATAATGATGAAATTTTAACATTTAAGCTTTTGACTCTAAATTACTGTTGGATGTGAATTAGGACTTTGTCAACTAAAATAAGTGTGTTTAAAGTCATTTCTGTGCCTGAAACGGGTAAAAATTGAAGCTTTTGAGTAAGCAAAACTCTGTAAAAATGGCAATTTTGGTCACTGTGAGGGTTTAAAAAGTGGTTATTCAACATGAGGCATGATCCAATTGACATTTTGAATCATTTTTGGTACAGTCCAAAAAATCAATTTTCGGATGAAAACGATGACTCCGGACCTGTCGAACGATCCCAAAATGGTCTATAATGATGAAATTTCAACATTTAATCTTTTGACTCTCAATTACTGTTGGATGTGAATTATGACTTTGTCAACTAGAATAAGTGTGTTTAAAGTCATTTCTGTGCCTGAAACGGGTCAAAATGGAAGCTTTTGAGTAAGCAAAACTCTGTAAAAATGGCAATTTTGGTCACTGTGAGGGTTTAAAAAGTGGTTATTTAACATGAGGCATGATCCAATTGACATTTTGAATCATTTTTGGTACAGTCCAAAAAATCATTTTTCGGATGAAAAACGATGTCTCCGGACCTGTCGAACGATCCCAAAATGGTCTATAATGATGAAATTTCAACATTTAATCTTTTGACTCTAAATGACTGTTGGATGTGAATTATGACTTTGTCAACTAGAATAAGTGAGTTTAAAGTCATTTCTGTGCCTGAAACGGGTCAAAATGGAAGCTTTTGAGTAAGCAAAACTCTGTAAAAATGGCAATTTGGGTCACTGTGATGGTTTAAAAAGTGGTTATTCAACATGAGGCACGATCCAATTGACATTTTGAATCATTTTTGGTACAGTCCAAAAAATCAATTTTCGGATGAAAACGATGACTCCGGACCTGTCGAACGATCCCAAAATGGTCTATAATGATGAAATTTCAACATTTAATCTTTTGACTCTCAATTACAGTTGGATGTGAATTATGACTTTGTCAACTAGAATAAGTGTGTTTAAAGTCATTTCTGTGCCTGAAACGGGTCAAAATGGAAGCTTTTGAGTAAGCAAAACTCTGTAAAAATTGCAATTTTGGTCACTGTGAGGGTTTAAAAAGTGGTTATTTAACATGAGGCATGATCCAATTGACATTTTGAATCATTTTTGGTACAGTCCAAAAAATCATTTTTCGGATGAAAAACGATGACTCCGGACCTGTCGAACGATCCCAAAATGGTCTATAATGATGAAATTTCAACATTTAATCTTTTGACTCTAAATGACTGTTGGATGTGAATTATGACTTTGTCAACTAGAATAAGTGAGTTTAAAGTCATTTCTGTGCCTGAAACGGGTCAAAATGGAAGCTTTTGAGTAAGCAAAACTCTGTAAAAATGGCAATTTTGGTCACTGTGATGGTTTAAAAAGTGGTTATTCAACATGAGGCACGATCCAATTGACATTTTGAATCATTTTTGGTACAGTCCAAAAAATCAATTTTCGGATGAAAAACGATGACTCCGGACCTGTCGAACGATCCCAAAATAGTCAATATGGATGAAATTTCAACATTTAATCTTTTGACTCTAAATGAGTGTTGGATGTGAATTATGACTTTGTCAACTAGCATAAATGTGTTTAAAGTCATTTCTGTGCCTGAAACGGGTCAAAATGGAAGCTTTTGAGTAAGCAAAACTCTGTAAAAATGGCAATTTTGGTCACTGCGAGGGTTTAAAAAGTGATTATTCAACATGAGGCATGATCCAATTGACATTTTGAATCATTTTTGGTACAGTCCAAAAAATCATTTTTCGGATGAAAAACGATGACCCCGGACCTGTCGAACGATCCCAAAATGGTCTATAATGATGAAATTTTAACATGTAAGCTTTTGACTCTAAATTACTGTTGGATGTGAATTAGGACTTTGTCAACTAAAATAAGTGTGTTTAAAGTCATTTCTGTGCCTGAAACGGGTCAAAATTGAAGCTTTTGAGTAAGCAAAACTCTGTAAAAATGGCAATTTTGGTCACTGTGAGGGTTTAAAAAGTGGTTATTCAACATGAGGCATGATCCAATTGACATTTTGAATCATTTTTGGTACAGTCCAAAAAATCAATTTTCGGATGAAAACGATGACTCCGGACCTGTCGAACGATCCCAAAATGGTCTATAATGATGAAATTTCAACATTTAATCTTTTGACTCTCAATTACTGTTGGATGTGAATTATGACTTTGTCAACTAGAATAAGTGTGTTTAAAGTCATTTCTGTGCCTGAAACGGGTCAAAATGGAAGCTTTTGAGTAAGCAAAACTCTGTAAAAATGGCAATTTTGGTCACTGTGAGGGTTTAAAAAGTGGTTATTTAACATGAGGCATGATCCAATTGACATTTTGAATCATTTTTGGTACAGTCCAAAAAATCATTTTTCGGATGAAAAACGATGACTCCGGACCTGTCGAACGATCCCAAAATGGTCTATAATGATGAAATTTCAACATTTAATCTTTTGACTCTAAATGACTGTTGGATGTGAATTATGACTTTGTCAACTAGAATAAGTGTGTTTAAAGTCATTTCTGTGCCTGAAACGGAACAAAATGGAAGCTTTTGAGTAAGCAAAACTCTGTAAAAATGGCAATTTTGGTCACTGTGACGGTTTAAAAAGTGGTTATTCAACATGAGGCATGATCCAATTGACATTTTGAATCATTTTTGGTACAGTGCAAAAAATCAATTTTCGGATGTAAACGATAACTCCGGACCTGTCGAACAATCCCAAAATGGTCTATAATGATGAAATTTTAACATTTAGTCTTTTGACTCTAAATTACTGTTGGATGTGAATTATGACTTTGTCAACTAAAATAAGTGTGTTTAAAGTCATTTCTGTGCCTGAAACGGGTCAAAATTGAAGCTTTTGAGTTAGCAAAACTCTGTAAAAATGGCAATTTTGGTCACTGTGAAGGTTTAAAAAGTGGTTATTCAACATGAGGCACGATCCAATTGACATTTTGAATCATTTTTGGTACAGTCCAAAAAATCAATTTTCGGATGAAAAACGATGACTCCGGACCTGTCGAACGATCCCAAAATAGTCAATATGGATGAAATTTCAACATTTAATCTTTTGACTCTAAATGACTGTTGGATGTGAATTATGACTTTGTCAACTAGCATAAATGTGTTTAAAGTCATTTCTGTGCCTGAAACGGGTCAAAATGGAAGCTTTTGAGTAAGCAAAACTCTGTAAAAATGGCAATTTTGGTCACTGCGAGGGTTTAAAAAGTGATTATTCAACATGAGGCATGATCCAATTGACATTTTGAATCATTTTTGGTACAGTCCAAAAAATCATTTTTCGGATGAAAAACGATGACCCCGGACCTGTCGAACGATCCCAAAATGGTCTATAATGATGAAATTTTAACATTTAAGCTTTTGACTCTAAATTACTGTTGGATGTGAATTAGGACTTTGTCAACTAAAATAAGTGTGTTTAAAGTCATTTCTGTGCCTGAAACGGGTCAAAATTGAAGCTTTTGAGTAAGCAAAACTCTGTAAAAATGGCAATTTTGGTCACTGTGAGGGTTTAAAAAGTGGTTATTCAACATGAGGCATGATCCAATTGACATTTTGAATCATTTTTGGTACAGTCCAAAAAATCAATTTTCGGATGAAAACGATGACTCCGGACCTGTCGAACGATCCCAAAATGGTCTATAATGATGAAATTTCAACATTTAATCTTTTGACTCTCAATTACTGTTGGATGTGAATTATGACTTTGTCAACTAGAATAAGTGTGTTTAAAGTCATTTCTGTGCCTGAAACGGGTCAAAATGGAAGCTTTTGAGTAAGCAAAACTCTGTAAAAATGGCAATTTTGGTCACTGTGAGGGTTTAAAAAGTGGTTATTTAACATGAGGCATGATCCAATTGACATTTTGAATCATTTTTGGTACAGTCCAAAAAATCATTTTTCGGATGAAAAACGATGACTCCGGACCTGTCGAACGATCCCAAAATGGTCTATAATGATGAAATTTCAACATTTAATCTTTTGACTCTAAATGACTGTTGGATGTGAATTATGACTTTGTCAACTAGAATAAGTGTGTTTAAAGTCATTTCTGTGCCTGAAACGGAACAAAATGGAAGCTTTTGAGTAAGCAAAACTCTGTAAAAATGGCAATTTTGGTCACTGTGACGGTTTAAAAAGTGGTTATTCAACATGAGGCATGATCCAATTGACATTTTGAATCATTTTTGGTACAGTGCAAAAAATCAATTTTCGGATGTAAACGATAACTCCGGACCTGTCGAACAATCCCAAAATGGTCTATAATGATGAAATTTTAACATTTAGTCTTTTGACTCTAAATTACTGTTGGATGTGAATTATGACTTTGTCAACTAAAATAAGTGTGTTTAAAGTCATTTCTGTGCCTGAAACGGGTCAAAATTGAAGCTTTTGAGTTAGCAAAACTCTGTAAAAATGGCAATTTTGGTCACTGTGAAGGTTTAAAAAGTGGTTATTCAACATGAGGCACGATCCAATTGACATTTTGAATCATTTTTGGTACAGTCCAAAAAATCTATTTTCGGATGAAAAACGATGACTCCGGACCTGTCGAACGATCCCAAAATGGTCTATAATGATGAAATTTCAACATTTAATCGTTTGACTCTTAATTACTGTTGGATGTGAATTATGACTTTGTCAACTAGAATAAGTGTGTTTAAAGTCATTTCTGTGCCTGAAACGGGTCAAAATGGAAGCTTTTGAGTAAGCAAAACTCTGTAAAAATGGCAATTTTGGTCACTGTGAGGGTTTAAAAAGTGGTTATTCAACATGAGGCATGATCCAATTGACATTTTGAATCATTTTTGGTACAGTCCAAAAAATCATTTTTCGGATGAAAAACGATGACTCCGGACCTGTCGAACGATCCCAAAATGGTCTATAATGATGAAATTTTAACATTTAAGCTTTTGACTCTAAATTACTGTTGGATGTGAATTAGGACTTTGTCAACTAAAATAAGTGTGTTTAAAGTCATTTCTGTGCCTGAAACGGGTAAAAATTGAAGCTTTTGAGTAAGCAAAACTCTGTAAAAATGGCAATTTTGGTCACTGTGAGGGTTTAAAAAGTGGTTATTCAACATGAGGCATGATCCAATTGACATTTTGAATCATTTTTGGTACAGTCCAAAAAATCAATTTTCGGATGAAAACGATGACTCCGGACCTGTCGAACGATCCCAAAATGGTCTATAATGATGAAATTTCAACATTTAATCTTTTGACTCTCAATTACTGTTGGATGTGAATTATGACTTTGTCAACTAGAATAAGTGTGTTTAAAGTCATTTCTGTGCCTGAAACGGGTCAAAATGGAAGCTTTTGAGTAAGCAAAACTCTGTAAAAATGGCAATTTTAGTCACTGTGAGGGTTTAAAAAGTGGTTATTTAACATGAGGCATGATCCAATTGACATTTTGAATCATTTTTGGTACAGTCCAAAAAATCATTTTTCGGATGAAAAACGATGACTCCGGACCTGTCGAACGATCCCAAAATGGTCTATAATGATGAAATTTCAACATTTAATCTTTTGACTCTAAATGACTGTTGGATGTGAATTATGACTTTGTCAACTAGAATAAGTGTGTTTAAAGTCATTTCTGTGCCTGAAACGGGTCAAAATGGAAGCTTTTGAGTAAGCAAAACTCTGTAAAAATGGCAATTTTGGTCACTGTGATGGTTTAAAAAGTGGTTATTCAACATGAGGCATGATCCAATTGACATTTTGAATCATTTTTGGTACAGTCCAAAAAATAAATTTTGGGATGAAAAACGATGACTCCGGACCTGTCGAACGATCCCAAAATGGTCTATAATGATGAAATTTTAACATTTAGTCTTTTGACTCTAAATTACTGTTGGATGTGAATTATGACTTTGTCAACTAAAATAAGTGTGTTTAAAGTCATTTCTGTGCCTGAAATGGGTCAAAATTGAAGCTTTTGAGTTAGCAAAACTCTGTAAAAATGGCAATTTTGGTCACTGTGGAGGTTTAAAAAGTGGTTATTCAACGTGAGGCACGATCCAATTGACATTTTGAATCATTTTTGGTACAGTCCAAAAAATCAATTTTCGGATGAAAAACGATGACTCCGGACCTGTCGAACGATCCCAAAATGGTCTATAATGATGAAATTTTAACATTTAATCTTTTGACTCTAAATTACTGTTGGATGTGAATTAGGACTTTGTCAACTAAAATAAGTGTGTTTAAAGTCATTTCTGTGCCTGAAACGGGTCAAAATGGAAGCTTTTGAGTAAGAAAAACTCTGTAAAAATGGCAATTTTGGTCACTGTGAGGGTTTAAAAAGTGGTTATTTAACATGAGGCATGATCCAATTGACATTTTGAATCATTTTTGGTACAGTCCAAAAAATCATTTTTCGGATGAAAAACGATGACTCCGGACCTGTCGAACGATCCCAAAATGGTCTATAATGATGAAATTTCAACATTTAATCTTTTGACTCTAAATGACTGTTGGATGTGAATTATGACTTAGTCAACTAGAATAAGTGTGTTTAAAGTCATTTCTGTGCCTGAAACGGAACAAAATGGAAGCTTTTGAGTAAGCAAAACTCTGTAAAAATGGCAATTTTGGTCACTGTGACGGTTTAAAAAGTGGTTATTCAACATGAGGCATGATCCAATTGACATTTTGAATCATTTTTGGTACAGTGCAAAAAATCAATTTTCGGATGTAAACGATAACTCCGGACCTGTCGAACGATCCCAAAATGGTCTATAATGATGAAATTTTAACATTTCGTCTTTTGACTCTAAATTACTGTTGGATGTGAATTATGACTTTGTCAACTAAAATAAGTGTGTTTAAAGTCATTTCTGTGCCTGAAACGGGTCAAAATTGAAGCTTTTGAGTTAGCAAAACTCTGTAAAAATGGCAATTTTGGTCACTGTGAAGGTTTAAAAAGTGGTTATTCAACATGAGGCACGATCCAATTGACATTTTGAATCATTTTTGGTACAGTCCAAAAAATCAATTTTCGGATGAAAAACGATGACTCCGGACCTGTCGAACGATCCCAAAATGGTCTATAATGATGAAATTTTAACATTTAGTCTTTTGACTCTAAATTACTGTTGGATGTGAATTATGACTTTGTCAACTAAAATAAGTGTGTTTAAAGTCATTTCTGTGCCTGAAATGGGTCAAAATTGAAGCTTTTGAGTTAGCAAAACTCTGTAAAAATGGCAATTTTGGTCACTGTGAAGGTTTAAAAAGTGGTTATTCAACGTGAGGCACGATCCAATTGACATTTTGAATCATTTTTGGTACAGTCCAAAAAATCAATTTTCGGATGAAAAACGATGACTCCGGACCTGTCGAACGATCCCAAAATGGTCAATATGGATGAAATTTCAACATTTAATCTTTTGACTCTCAATTACTGTTGGATGTGAATTATGACTTTGTCAACTAGAATAAGTGTGTTTAAAGTCATTTCTGTGCCTGAAACGGGTCAAAATGGAAGCTTTTGAGTAAGCAAAACTCTGTAAAAATGGCAATTTTGGTCACTGTGAGGGTTTAAAAAGTGGTTATTTAACATGAGGCATGATCCAATTGACATTTTGAATCATTTTTGGTACAGTCCAAAAAATCATTTTTCGGATGAAAAACGATGACTCCGGACCTGTCGAACGATCCCAAAATGGTCTATAATGATGAAATTTCAACATTTAATCTTTTGACTCTAAATGACTGTTGGATGTGAATTATGACTTTGTCAACTAGAATAAGTGAGTTTAAAGTCATTTCTGTGCCTGAAACGGGTCAAAATGGAAGCTTTTGAGTAAGCAAAACTCTGTAAAAATGGCAATTTTGGTCACTGTGATGGTTTAAAAAGTGGTTATTCAACATGAGGCACGATCCAATTGACATTTTGAATCATTTTTGGTACAGTCCAAAAAATCAATTTTCGGATGAAAAACGATGACTCCGGACCTGTCGAACGATCCCAAAATGGTCAATATGGATGAAATTTCAACATTTAATCTTTTGACTCTAAATGACTGTTGGATGTGAATTATGACTTTGTCAACTAGCATAAATGTGTTTAAAGTCATTTCTGTGCCTGAAACGGGTCAAAATGGAAGCTTTTGAGTAAGCAAAACTCTGTAAAAATGGCAATTTTGGTCACTGTGAGGGTTTAAAAAGTGGTTATTCAACATGAGGCATGATCCAATTGACATTTTGAATCATTTTTGGTACAGTCCAAAAAATCATTTTTCGGATGAAAAACGATGACTCCGGACCTGTCGAACGATCCCAAAATGGTCTATAATGATGAAATTTTAACATTTAAGCTTTTGACTCTAAATTACTGTTGGATGTGAATTAGGACTTTGTCAACTAAAATAAGTGTGTTTAAAGTCATTTCTGTGCCTGAAACGGGTAAAAATTGAAGCTTTTGAGTAAGCAAAACTCTGTAAAAATGGCAATTTTGGTCACTGTGAGGGTTTAAAAAGTGGTTATTCAACATGAGGCATGATCCAATTGACATTTTGAATCATTTTTGGTACAGTCCAAAAAATCAATTTTCGGATGAAAACGATGACTCCGGACCTGTCAAACGATCCCAAAATGGTCTATAATGATGAAATTTCAACATTTAATCTTTTGACTCTCAATTACTGTTGGATGTGAATTATGACTTTGTCAACTAGAATAAGTGTGTTTAAAGTCATTTCTGTGCCTGAAACGGGTCAAAATGGAAGCTTTTGAGTAAGCAAAACTCTGTAAAAATGGCAATTTTGGTCACTGTGAGGGTTTAAAAAGTGGTTATTTAACATGAGGCATGATCCAATTGACATTTTGAATCATTTTTGGTACAGTCCAAAAAATCATTTTTCGGATGAAAAACGATGACTCCGGACCTGTCGAACGATCCCAAAATGGTCGATAATGATGAAATTTCAACATTTAATCTTTTGACTCTAAATGACTGTTGGATGTGAATTATGACTTTGTCAACTAGAATAAGTGAGTTTAAAGTCATTTCTGTGCCTGAAACGGGTCAAAATGGAAGCTTTTGAGTAAGCAAAACTCTGTAAAAATGGCAATTTGGGTCACTGTGATGGTTTAAAAAGTGGTTATTCAACATGAGGCACGATCCAATTGACATTTTGAATCATTTTTGGTACAGTCCAAAAAATCAATTTTCGGATGAAAACGATGACTCCGGACCTGTCGAACGATCCCAAAATGGTCTATAATGATGAAATTTCAACATTTAATCTTTTGACTCTCAATTACTGTTGGATGTGAATTATGACTTTGTCAACTAGAATAAGTGTGTTTAAAGTCATTTCTGTGCCTGAAACGGGTCAAAATGGAAGCTTTTGAGTAAGCAAAACTCTGTAAAAATGGCAATTTTGGTCACTGTGAGGGTTTAAAAAGTGGTTATTTAACATGAGGCATGATCCAATTGACATTTTGAATCATTTTTGGTACAGTCCAAAAAATCATTTTTCGGATGAAAAACGATGACTCCGGACCTGTCGAACGATCCCAAAATGGTCTATAATGATGAAATTTCAACATTTAATCTTTTGACTCTAAATGACTGTTGGATGTGAATTATGACTTTGTCAACTAGAATAAGTGAGTTTAAAGTCATTTCTGTGCCTGAAACGGGTCAAAATGGAAGCTTTTGAGTAAGCAAAACTCTGTAAAAATGGCAATTTTGGTCACTGTGATGGTTTAAAAAGTGGTTATTCAACATGAGGCACGATCCAATTGACATTTTGAATCATTTTTGGTACAGTCCAAAAAATCAATTTTCGGATGAAAAACGATGACTCCGGACCTGTCGAACGATCCCAAAATAGTCAATATGGATGAAATTTCAACATTTAATCTTTTGACTCTAAATGACTGTTGGATGTGAATTATGACTTTGTCAACTAGCATAAATGTGTTTAAAGTCATTTCTGTGCCTGAAACGGGTCAAAATGGAAGCTTTTGAGTAAGCAAAACTCTGTAAAAATGGCAATTTTGGTCACTGCGAGGGTTTAAAAAGTGATTATTCAACATGAGGCATGATCCAATTGACATTTTGAATCATTTTTGGTACAGTCCAAAAAATCATTTTTCGGATGAAAAACGATGACCCCGGACCTGTCGAACGATCCCAAAATGGTCTATAATGATGAAATTTTAACATTTAAGCTTTTGACTCTAAATTACTGTTGGATGTGAATTAGGACTTTGTCAACTAAAATAAGTGTGTTTAAAGTCATTTCTGTGCCTGAAACGGGTCAAAATTGAAGCTTTTGAGTAAGCAAAACTCTGTAAAAATGGCAATTTTGGTCACTGTGAGGGTTTAAAAAGTGGTTATTCAACATGAGGCATGATCCAATTGACATTTTGAATCATTTTTGGTACAGTCCAAAAAATCAATTTTCGGATGAAAACGATGACTCCGGACCTGTCGAACGATCCCAAAATGGTCTATAATGATGAAATTTCAACATTTAATCTTTTGACTCTCAATTACTGTTGGATGTGAATTATGACTTTGTCAACTAGAATAAGTGTGTTTAAAGTCATTTCTGTGCCTGAAACGGGTCAAAATGGAAGCTTTTGAGTAAGCAAAACTCTGTAAAAATGGCAATTTTGGTCACTGTGAGGGTTTAAAAAGTGGTTATTTAACATGAGGCATGATCCAATTGACATTTTGAATCATTTTTGGTACAGTCCAAAAAATCATTTTTCGGATGAAAAACGATGACTCCGGACCTGTCGAACGATCCCAAAATGGTCTATAATGATGAAATTTCAACATTTAATCTTTTGACTCTAAATGACTGTTGGATGTGAATTATGACTTTGTCAACTAGAATAAGTGTGTTTAAAGTCATTTCTGTGCCTGAAACGGAACAAAATGGAAGCTTTTGAGTAAGCAAAACTCTGTAAAAATGGCAATTTTGGTCACTGTGACGGTTTAAAAAGTGGTTATTCAACATGAGGCATGATCCAATTGACATTTTGAATCATTTTTGGTACAGTGCAAAAAATCAATTTTCGGATGTAAACGATAACTCCGGACCTGTCGAACAATCCCAAAATGGTCTATAATGATGAAATTTTAACATTTAGTCTTTTGACTCTAAATTACTGTTGGATGTGAATTATGACTTTGTCAACTAAAATAAGTGTGTTTAAAGTCATTTCTGTGCCTGAAACGGGTCAAAATTGAAGCTTTTGAGTTAGCAAAACTCTGTAAAAATGGCAATTTTGGTCACTGTGAAGGTTTAAAAAGTGGTTATTCAACATGAGGCACGATCCAATTGACATTTTGAATCATTTTTGGTACAGTCCAAAAAATCTATTTTCGGATGAAAAACGATGACTCCGGACCTGTCGAACGATCCCAAAATGGTCTATAATGATGAAATTTCAACATTTAATCGTTTGACTCTTAATTACTGTTGGATGTGAATTATGACTTTGTCAACTAGAATAAGTGTGTTTAAAGTCATTTCTGTGCCTGAAACGGGTCAAAATGGAAGCTTTTGAGTAAGCAAAACTCTGTAAAAATGGCAATTTTGGTCACTGTGAGGGTTTAAAAAGTGGTTATTCAACATGAGGCATGATCCAATTGACATTTTGAATCATTTTTGGTACAGTCCAAAAAATCATTTTTCGGATGAAAAACGATGACTCCGGACCTGTCGAACGATCCCAAAATGGTCTATAATGATGAAATTTTAACATTTAAGCTTTTGACTCTAAATTACTGTTGGATGTGAATTAGGACTTTGTCAACTAAAATAAGTGTGTTTAAAGTCATTTCTGTGCCTGAAACGGGTAAAAATTGAAGCTTTTGAGTAAGCAAAACTCTGTAAAAATGGCAATTTTGGTCACTGTGAGGGTTTAAAAAGTGGTTATTCAACATGAGGCATGATCCAATTGACATTTTGAATCATTTTTGGTACAGTCCAAAAAATCAATTTTCGGATGAAAACGATGACTCCGGACCTGTCGAACGATCCCAAAATGGTCTATAATGATGAAATTTCAACATTTAATCTTTTGACTCTCAATTACTGTTGGATGTGAATTATGACTTTGTCAACTAGAATAAGTGTGTTTAAAGTCATTTCTGTGCCTGAAACGGGTCAAAATGGAAGCTTTTGAATAAGCAAAACTCTGTAAAAATGGCAATTTTAGTCACTGTGAGGGTTTAAAAAGTGGTTATTTAACATGAGGCATGATCCAATTGACATTTTGAATCATTTTTGGTACAGTCCAAAAAATCATTTTTCGGATGAAAAACGATGACTCCGGACCTGTCGAACGATCCCAAAATGGTCTATAATGATGAAATTTCAACATTTAATCTTTTGACTCTAAATGACTGTTGGATGTGAATTATGACTTTGTCAACTAGAATAAGTGAGTTTAAAGTCATTTCTGTGCCTGAAACGGGTCAAAATGGAAGCTTTTGAGTAAGCAAAACTCTGTAAAAATGGCAATTTTGGTCACTGTGATGGTTTAAAAAGTGGTTATTCAACATGAGGCATGATCCAATTGACATTTTGAATCATTTTTGGTACAGTCCAAAAAATAAATTTTGGGATGAAAAACGATGACTCCGGACCTGTCGAACGATCCCAAAATGGTCTATAATGATGAAATTTTAACATTTAGTCTTTTGACTCTAAATTACTGTTGGATGTGAATTATGACTTTGTCAACTAAAATAAGTGTGTTTAAAGTCATTTCTGTGCCTGAAATGGGTCAAAATTGAAGCTTTTGAGTTAGCAAAACTCTGTAAAAATGGCAATTTTGGTCACTGTGGAGGTTTAAAAAGTGGTTATTCAACGTGAGGCACGATCCAATTGACATTTTGAATCATTTTTGGTACAGTCCAAAAAATCAATTTTCGGATGAAAAACGATGACTCCGGACCTGTCGAACGATCCCAAAATGGTCAATATGGATGAAATTTCAACATTTAATCTTTTGACTCTAAATGACTGTTGGATGTGAATTATGACTTTGTCAACTAGAATAAGTGTGTTTAAAGTCATTTCTGTGCCTGAAACGGGTCAAAATGGAAGCTTTTGAGTAAGCAAAACTCTGTAAAAATGGCAATTTTGGTCACTGTGAGGGTTTAAAAAGTGGTTATTCAACATGAGGCATGATCCAAATGACATTTTGAATCATTTTTGGTACAGTCCAAAAAATCAATTTTCGGATGAAAAACGATGACCCCGGACCTGTCGAACGATCCCAAAATGGTCTATAATGATGAAATTTTAACATTTAATCTTTTGACTCTAAATTACTGTTGGATGTGAATTAGGACTTTGTCAACTAAAATAAGTGTGTTTAAAGTCATTTCTGTGCCTGAAACGGGTCAAAATGGAAGCTTTTGAGTAAGAAAAACTCTGTAAAAATGGCAATTTTGGTCACTGTGAGGGTTTAAAAAGTGGTTATTTAACATGAGGCATGATCCAATTGACATTTTGAATCATTTTTGGTACAGTCCAAAAAATCATTTTTCGGATGAAAAACGATGACTCCGGACCTGTCGAACGATCCCAAAATGGTCTATAATGATGAAATTTCAACATTTAATCTTTTGACTCTAAATGACTGTTGGATGTGAATTATGACTTAGTCAACTAGAATAAGTGTGTTTAAAGTCATTTCTGTGCCTGAAACGGAACAAAATGGAAGCTTTTGAGTAAGCAAAACTCTGTAAAAATGGCAATTTTGGTCACTGTGACGGTTTAAAAAGTGGTTATTCAACATGAGGCATGATCCAATTGACATTTTGAATCATTTTTGGTACAGTGCAAAAAATCAATTTTCGGATGTAAACGATAACTCCGGACCTGTCGAACGATCCCAAAATGGTCTATAATGATGAAATTTTAACATTTCGTCTTTTGACTCTAAATTACTGTTGGATGTGAATTATGACTTTGTCAACTAAAATAAGTGTGTTTAAAGTCATTTCTGTGCCTGAAACGGGTCAAAATTGAAGCTTTTGAGTTAGCAAAACTCTGTAAAAATGGCAATTTTGGTCACTGTGAAGGTTTAAAAAGTGGTTATTCAACATGAGGCACGATCCAATTGACATTTTGAATCATTTTTGGTACAGTCCAAAAAATCATTTTTCGGATGAAAAACGATGACTCCGGACCTGTCGAACGATCCCAAAATGGTCTATAATGATGAAATTTTAACATTTAAGCTTTTGACTCTAAATTACTGTTGGATGTGAATTAGGACTTTGTCAACTAAAATAAGTGTGTTTAAAGTCATTTCTGTGCCTGAAACGGGTCAAAATTGAAGCTTTTGAGTAAGCAAAACTCTGTAAAAATGGCAATTTTGGTCACTGTGAGGGTTTAAAAAGTGGTTATTCAACATGAGGCATGATCCAATTGACATTTTGAATCATTTTTGGTACAGTCCAAAAAATCAATTTTCGGATGAAAACGATGACTCCGGACCTGTCGAACGATCCCAAAATGGTCTATAATGATGAAATTTCAACATTTAATCTTTTGACTCTCAATTACTGTTGGATGTGAATTATGACTTTGTCAACTAGAATAAGTGTGTTTAAAGTCATTTCTGTGCCTGAAACGGAACAAAATGGAAGCTTTTGAGTAAGCAAAACTCTGTAAAAATGGCAATTTTGGTCACTGTGACGGTTTAAAAAGTGGTTATTCAACATGAGGCATGATCCAATTGACATTTTGAATCATTTTTGGTACAGTGCAAAAAATCAATTTTCGGATGTAAACGATAACTCCGGACCTGTCGAACAATCCCAAAATGGTCTATAATGATGAAATTTTAACATTTAGTCTTTTGACTCTAAATTACTGTTGGATGTGAATTATGACTTTGTCAACTAAAATAAGTGTGTTTAAAGTCATTTCTGTGCCTGAAACGGGTCAAAATTGAAGCTTTTGAGTTAGCAAAACTCTGTAAAAATGGCAATTTTGGTCACTGTGAAGGTTTAAAAAGTGGTTATTCAACATGAGGCACGATCCAATTGACATTTTGAATCATTTTTGGTACAGTCCAAAAAATCAATTTTCGGATGAAAAACGATGACTCCGGACCTGTCGAACGATCCCAAAATAGTCAATATGGATGAAATTTCAACATTTAATCTTTTGACTCTAAATGACTGTTGGATGTGAATTATGACTTTGTCAACTAGCATAAATGTGTTTAAAGTCATTTCTGTGCCTGAAACGGGTCAAAATGGAAGCTTTTGAGTAAGCAAAACTCTGTAAAAATGGCAATTTTGGTCACTGCGAGGGTTTAAAAAGTGATTATTCAACATGAGGCATGATCCAATTGACATTTTGAATCATTTTTGGTACAGTCCAAAAAATCATTTTTCGGATGAAAAACGATGACCCCGGACCTGTCGAACGATCCCAAAATGGTCTATAATGATGAAATTTTAACATTTAAGCTTTTGACTCTAAATTACTGTTGGATGTGAATTAGGACTTTGTCAACTAAAATAAGTGTGTTTAAAGTCATTTCTGTGCCTGAAACGGGTCAAAATTGAAGCTTTTGAGTAAGCAAAACTCTGTAAAAATGGCAATTTTGGTCACTGTGAGGGTTTAAAAAGTGGTTATTCAACATGAGGCATGATCCAATTGACATTTTGAATCATTTTTGGTACAGTCCAAAAAATCAATTTTCGGATGAAAACGATGACTCCGGACCTGTCGAACGATCCCAAAATGGTCTATAATGATGAAATTTCAACATTTAATCTTTTGACTCTCAATTACTGTTGGATGTGAATTATGACTTTGTCAACTAGAATAAGTGTGTTTAAAGTCATTTCTGTGCCTGAAACGGGTCAAAATGGAAGCTTTTGAGTAAGCAAAACTCTGTAAAAATGGCAATTTTGGTCACTGTGAGGGTTTAAAAAGTGGTTATTTAACATGAGGCATGATCCAATTGACATTTTGAATCATTTTTGGTACAGTCCAAAAAATCATTTTTCGGATGAAAAACGATGACTCCGGACCTGTCGAACGATCCCAAAATGGTCTATAATGATGAAATTTCAACATTTAATCTTTTGACTCTAAATGACTGTTGGATGTGAATTATGACTTTGTCAACTAGAATAAGTGTGTTTAAAGTCATTTCTGTGCCTGAAACGGAACAAAATGGAAGCTTTTGAGTAAGCAAAACTCTGTAAAAATGGCAATTTTGGTCACTGTGACGGTTTAAAAAGTGGTTATTCAACATGAGGCATGATCCAATTGACATTTTGAATCATTTTTGGTACAGTGCAAAAAATCAATTTTCGGATGTAAACGATAACTCCGGACCTGTCGAACAATCCCAAAATGGTCTATAATGATGAAATTTTAACATTTAGTCTTTTGACTCTAAATTACTGTTGGATGTGAATTATGACTTTGTCAACTAAAATAAGTGTGTTTAAAGTCATTTCTGTGCCTGAAACGGGTCAAAATTGAAGCTTTTGAGTTAGCAAAACTCTGTAAAAATGGCAATTTTGGTCACTGTGAAGGTTTAAAAAGTGGTTATTCAACATGAGGCACGATCCAATTGACATTTTGAATCATTTTTGGTACAGTCCAAAAAATCTATTTTCGGATGAAAAACGATGACTCCGGACCTGTCGAACGATCCCAAAATGGTCTATAATGATGAAATTTCAACATTTAATCGTTTGACTCTTAATTACTGTTGGATGTGAATTATGACTTTGTCAACTAGAATAAGTGTGTTTAAAGTCATTTCTGTGCCTGAAACGGGTCAAAATGGAAGCTTTTGAGTAAGCAAAACTCTGTAAAAATGGCAATTTTGGTCACTGTGAGGGTTTAAAAAGTGGTTATTCAACATGAGGCATGATCCAATTGACATTTTGAATCATTTTTGGTACAGTCCAAAAAATCATTTTTCGGATGAAAAACGATGACTCCGGACCTGTCGAACGATCCCAAAATGGTCTATAATGATGAAATTTTAACATTTAAGCTTTTGACTCTAAATTACTGTTGGATGTGAATTAGGACTTTGTCAACTAAAATAAGTGTGTTTAAAGTCATTTCTGTGCCTGAAACGGGTAAAAATTGAAGCTTTTGAGTAAGCAAAACTCTGTAAAAATGGCAATTTTGGTCACTGTGAGGGTTTAAAAAGTGGTTATTCAACATGAGGCATGATCCAATTGACATTTTGAATCATTTTTGGTACAGTCCAAAAAATCAATTTTCGGATGAAAACGATGACTCCGGACCTGTCGAACGATCCCAAAATGGTCTATAATGATGAAATTTCAACATTTAATCTTTTGACTCTCAATTACTGTTGGATGTGAATTATGACTTTGTCAACTAGAATAAGTGTGTTTAAAGTCATTTCTGTGCCTGAAACGGGTCAAAATGGAAGCTTTTGAGTAAGCAAAACTCTGTAAAAATGGCAATTTTAGTCACTGTGAGGGTTTAAAAAGTGGTTATTTAACATGAGGCATGATCCAATTGACATTTTGAATCATTTTTGGTACAGTCCAAAAAATCATTTTTCGGATGAAAAACGATGACTCCGGACCTGTCGAACGATCCCAAAATGGTCTATAATGATGAAATTTCAACATTTAATCTTTTGACTCTAAATGACTGTTGGATGTGAATTATGACTTTGTCAACTAGAATAAGTGTGTTTAAAGTCATTTCTGTGCCTGAAACGGGTCAAAATGGAAGCTTTTGAGTAAGCAAAACTCTGTAAAAATGGCAATTTTGGTCACTGTGATGGTTTAAAAAGTGGTTATTCAACATGAGGCATGATCCAATTGACATTTTGAATCATTTTTGGTACAGTCCAAAAAATAAATTTTGGGATGAAAAACGATGACTCCGGACCTGTCGAACGATCCCAAAATGGTCTATAATGATGAAATTTTAACATTTAGTCTTTTGACTCTAAATTACTGTTGGATGTGAATTATGACTTTGTCAACTAAAATAAGTGTGTTTAAAGTCATTTCTGTGCCTGAAATGGGTCAAAATTGAAGCTTTTGAGTTAGCAAAACTCTGTAAAAATGGCAATTTTGGTCACTGTGGAGGTTTAAAAAGTGGTTATTCAACGTGAGGCACGATCCAATTGACATTTTGAATCATTTTTGGTACAGTCCAAAAAATCAATTTTCGGATGAAAAACGATGACTCCGGACCTGTCGAACGATCCCAAAATGGTCTATAATGATGAAATTTTAACATTTAATCTTTTGACTCTAAATTACTGTTGGATGTGAATTAGGACTTTGTCAACTAAAATAAGTGTGTTTAAAGTCATTTCTGTGCCTGAAACGGGTCAAAATGGAAGCTTTTGAGTAAGAAAAACTCTGTAAAAATGGCAATTTTGGTCACTGTGAGGGTTTAAAAAGTGGTTATTTAACATGAGGCATGATCCAATTGACATTTTGAATCATTTTTGGTACAGTCCAAAAAATCATTTTTCGGATGAAAAACGATGACTCCGGACCTGTCGAACGATCCCAAAATGGTCTATAATGATGAAATTTCAACATTTAATCTTTTGACTCTAAATGACTGTTGGATGTGAATTATGACTTAGTCAACTAGAATAAGTGTGTTTAAAGTCATTTCTGTGCCTGAAACGGAACAAAATGGAAGCTTTTGAGTAAGCAAAACTCTGTAAAAATGGCAATTTTGGTCACTGTGACGGTTTAAAAAGTGGTTATTCAACATGAGGCATGATCCAATTGACATTTTGAATCATTTTTGGTACAGTGCAAAAAATCAATTTTCGGATGTAAACGATAACTCCGGACCTGTCGAACGATCCCAAAATGGTCTATAATGATGAAATTTTAACATTTCGTCTTTTGACTCTAAATTACTGTTGGATGTGAATTATGACTTTGTCAACTAAAATAAGTGTGTTTAAAGTCATTTCTGTGCCTGAAACGGGTCAAAATTGAAGCTTTTGAGTTAGCAAAACTCTGTAAAAATGGCAATTTTGGTCACTGTGAAGGTTTAAAAAGTGGTTATTCAACATGAGGCACGATCCAATTGACATTTTGAATCATTTTTGGTACAGTCCAAAAAATCAATTTTCGGATGAAAAACGATGACTCCGGACCTGTCGAACGATCCCAAAATGGTCTATAATGATGAAATTTTAACATTTAGTCTTTTGACTCTAAATTACTGTTGGATGTGAATTATGACTTTGTCAACTAAAATAAGTGTGTTTAAAGTCATTTCTGTGCCTGAAATGGGTCAAAATTGAAGCTTTTGAGTTAGCAAAACTCTGTAAAAATGGCAATTTTGGTCACTGTGAAGGTTTAAAAAGTGGTTATTCAACGTGAGGCACGATCCAATTGACATTTTGAATCATTTTTGGTACAGTCCAAAAAATCAATTTTCGGATGAAAAACGATGACTCCGGACCTGTCGAACGATCCCAAAATGGTCAATATGGATGAAATTTCAACATTTAATCTTTTGACTCTCAATTACTGTTGGATGTGAATTATGACTTTGTCAACTAGAATAAGTGTGTTTAAAGTCATTTCTGTGCCTGAAACGGGTCAAAATGGAAGCTTTTGAGTAAGCAAAACTCTGTAAAAATGGCAATTTTGGTCACTGTGAGGGTTTAAAAAGTGGTTATTTAACATGAGGCATGATCCAATTGACATTTTGAATCATTTTTGGTACAGTCCAAAAAATCATTTTTCGGATGAAAAACGATGACTCCGGACCTGTCGAACGATCCCAAAATGGTCTATAATGATGAAATTTCAACATTTAATCTTTTGACTCTAAATGACTGTTGGATGTGAATTATGACTTTGTCAACTAGAATAAGTGAGTTTAAAGTCATTTCTGTGCCTGAAACGGGTCAAAATGGAAGCTTTTGAGTAAGCAAAACTCTGTAAAAATGGCAATTTTGGTCACTGTGATGGTTTAAAAAGTGGTTATTCAACATGAGGCACGATCCAATTGACATTTTGAATCATTTTTGGTACAGTCCAAAAAATCAATTTTCGGATGAAAAACGATGACTCCGGACCTGTCGAACGATCCCAAAATGGTCAATATGGATGAAATTTCAACATTTAATCTTTTGACTCTAAATGACTGTTGGATGTGAATTATGACTTTGTCAACTAGCATAAATGTGTTTAAAGTCATTTCTGTGCCTGAAACGGGTCAAAATGGAAGCTTTTGAGTAAGCAAAACTCTGTAAAAATGGCAATTTTGGTCACTGTGAGGGTTTAAAAAGTGGTTATTCAACATGAGGCATGATCCAATTGACATTTTGAATCATTTTTGGTACAGTCCAAAAAATCATTTTTCGGATGAAAAACGATGACTCCGGACCTGTCGAACGATCCCAAAATGGTCTATAATGATGAAATTTTAACATTTAAGCTTTTGACTCTAAATTACTGTTGGATGTGAATTAGGACTTTGTCAACTAAAATAAGTGTGTTTAAAGTCATTTCTGTGCCTGAAACGGGTAAAAATTGAAGCTTTTGAGTAAGCAAAACTCTGTAAAAATGGCAATTTTGGTCACTGTGAGGGTTTAAAAAGTGGTTATTCAACATGAGGCATGATCCAATTGACATTTTGAATCATTTTTGGTACAGTCCAAAAAATCAATTTTCGGATGAAAACGATGACTCCGGACCTGTCAAACGATCCCAAAATGGTCTATAATGATGAAATTTCAACATTTAATCTTTTGACTCTCAATTACTGTTGGATGTGAATTATGACTTTGTCAACTAGAATAAGTGTGTTTAAAGTCATTTCTGTGCCTGAAACGGGTCAAAATGGAAGCTTTTGAGTAAGCAAAACTCTGTAAAAATGGCAATTTTGGTCACTGTGAGGGTTTAAAAAGTGGTTATTTAACATGAGGCATGATCCAATTGACATTTTGAATCATTTTTGGTACAGTCCAAAAAATCATTTTTCGGATGAAAAACGATGACTCCGGACCTGTCGAACGATCCCAAAATGGTCGATAATGATGAAATTTCAACATTTAATCTTTTGACTCTAAATGACTGTTGGATGTGAATTATGACTTTGTCAACTAGAATAAGTGAGTTTAAAGTCATTTCTGTGCCTGAAACGGGTCAAAATGGAAGCTTTTGAGTAAGCAAAACTCTGTAAAAATGGCAATTTGGGTCACTGTGATGGTTTAAAAAGTGGTTATTCAACATGAGGCACGATCCAATTGACATTTTGAATCATTTTTGGTACAGTCCAAAAAATCAATTTTCGGATGAAAACGATGACTCCGGACCTGTCGAACGATCCCAAAATGGTCTATAATGATGAAATTTCAACATTTAATCTTTTGACTCTCAATTACTGTTGGATGTGAATTATGACTTTGTCAACTAGAATAAGTGTGTTTAAAGTCATTTCTGTGCCTGAAACGGGTCAAAATGGAAGCTTTTGAGTAAGCAAAACTCTGTAAAAATGGCAATTTTGGTCACTGTGAGGGTTTAAAAAGTGGTTATTTAACATGAGGCATGATCCAATTGACATTTTGAATCATTTTTGGTACAGTCCAAAAAATCATTTTTCGGATGAAAAACGATGACTCCGGACCTGTCGAACGATCCCAAAATGGTCTATAATGATGAAATTTCAACATTTAATCTTTTGACTCTAAATGACTGTTGGATGTGAATTATGACTTTGTCAACTAGAATAAGTGAGTTTAAAGTCATTTCTGTGCCTGAAACGGGTCAAAATGGAAGCTTTTGAGTAAGCAAAACTCTGTAAAAATGGCAATTTTGGTCACTGTGATGGTTTAAAAAGTGGTTATTCAACATGAGGCACGATCCAATTGACATTTTGAATCATTTTTGGTACAGTCCAAAAAATCAATTTTCGGATGAAAAACGATGACTCCGGACCTGTCGAACGATCCCAAAATAGTCAATATGGATGAAATTTCAACATTTAATCTTTTGACTCTAAATGACTGTTGGATGTGAATTATGACTTTGTCAACTAGCATAAATGTGTTTAAAGTCATTTCTGTGCCTGAAACGGGTCAAAATGGAAGCTTTTGAGTAAGCAAAACTCTGTAAAAATGGCAATTTTGGTCACTGCGAGGGTTTAAAAAGTGATTATTCAACATGAGGCATGATCCAATTGACATTTTGAATCATTTTTGGTACAGTCCAAAAAATCATTTTTCGGATGAAAAACGATGACCCCGGACCTGTCGAACGATCCCAAAATGGTCTATAATGATGAAATTTTAACATTTAAGCTTTTGACTCTAAATTACTGTTGGATGTGAATTAGGACTTTGTCAACTAAAATAAGTGTGTTTAAAGTCATTTCTGTGCCTGAAACGGGTCAAAATTGAAGCTTTTGAGTAAGCAAAACTCTGTAAAAATGGCAATTTTGGTCACTGTGAGGGTTTAAAAAGTGGTTATTCAACATGAGGCATGATCCAATTGACATTTTGAATCATTTTTGGTACAGTCCAAAAAATCAATTTTCGGATGAAAACGATGACTCCGGACCTGTCGAACGATCCCAAAATGGTCTATAATGATGAAATTTCAACATTTAATCTTTTGACTCTCAATTACTGTTGGATGTGAATTATGACTTTGTCAACTAGAATAAGTGTGTTTAAAGTCATTTCTGTGCCTGAAACGGGTCAAAATGGAAGCTTTTGAGTAAGCAAAACTCTGTAAAAATGGCAATTTTGGTCACTGTGAGGGTTTAAAAAGTGGTTATTTAACATGAGGCATGATCCAATTGACATTTTGAATCATTTTTGGTACAGTCCAAAAAATCATTTTTCGGATGAAAAACGATGACTCCGGACCTGTCGAACGATCCCAAAATGGTCTATAATGATGAAATTTCAACATTTAATCTTTTGACTCTAAATGACTGTTGGATGTGAATTATGACTTTGTCAACTAGAATAAGTGTGTTTAAAGTCATTTCTGTGCCTGAAACGGAACAAAATGGAAGCTTTTGAGTAAGCAAAACTCTGTAAAAATGGCAATTTTGGTCACTGTGACGGTTTAAAAAGTGGTTATTCAACATGAGGCATGATCCAATTGACATTTTGAATCATTTTTGGTACAGTGCAAAAAATCAATTTTCGGATGTAAACGATAACTCCGGACCTGTCGAACAATCCCAAAATGGTCTATAATGATGAAATTTTAACATTTAGTCTTTTGACTCTAAATTACTGTTGGATGTGAATTATGACTTTGTCAACTAAAATAAGTGTGTTTAAAGTCATTTCTGTGCCTGAAACGGGTCAAAATTGAAGCTTTTGAGTTAGCAAAACTCTGTAAAAATGGCAATTTTGGTCACTGTGAAGGTTTAAAAAGTGGTTATTCAACATGAGGCACGATCCAATTGACATTTTGAATCATTTTTGGTACAGTCCAAAAAATCTATTTTCGGATGAAAAACGATGACTCCGGACCTGTCGAACGATCCCAAAATGGTCTATAATGATGAAATTTCAACATTTAATCGTTTGACTCTTAATTACTGTTGGATGTGAATTATGACTTTGTCAACTAGAATAAGTGTGTTTAAAGTCATTTCTGTGCCTGAAACGGGTCAAAATGGAAGCTTTTGAGTAAGCAAAACTCTGTAAAAATGGCAATTTTGGTCACTGTGAGGGTTTAAAAAGTGGTTATTCAACATGAGGCATGATCCAATTGACATTTTGAATCATTTTTGGTACAGTCCAAAAAATCATTTTTCGGATGAAAAACGATGACTCCGGACCTGTCGAACGATCCCAAAATGGTCTATAATGATGAAATTTTAACATTTAAGCTTTTGACTCTAAATTACTGTTGGATGTGAATTAGGACTTTGTCAACTAAAATAAGTGTGTTTAAAGTCATTTCTGTGCCTGAAACGGGTAAAAATTGAAGCTTTTGAGTAAGCAAAACTCTGTAAAAATGGCAATTTTGGTCACTGTGAGGGTTTAAAAAGTGGTTATTCAACATGAGGCATGATCCAATTGACATTTTGAATCATTTTTGGTACAGTCCAAAAAATCAATTTTCGGATGAAAACGATGACTCCGGACCTGTCGAACGATCCCAAAATGGTCTATAATGATGAAATTTCAACATTTAATCTTTTGACTCTCAATTACTGTTGGATGTGAATTATGACTTTGTCAACTAGAATAAGTGTGTTTAAAGTCATTTCTGTGCCTGAAACGGGTCAAAATGGAAGCTTTTGAATAAGCAAAACTCTGTAAAAATGGCAATTTTAGTCACTGTGAGGGTTTAAAAAGTGGTTATTTAACATGAGGCATGATCCAATTGACATTTTGAATCATTTTTGGTACAGTCCAAAAAATCATTTTTCGGATGAAAAACGATGACTCCGGACCTGTCGAACGATCCCAAAATGGTCTATAATGATGAAATTTCAACATTTAATCTTTTGACTCTAAATGACTGTTGGATGTGAATTATGACTTTGTCAACTAGAATAAGTGAGTTTAAAGTCATTTCTGTGCCTGAAACGGGTCAAAATGGAAGCTTTTGAGTAAGCAAAACTCTGTAAAAATGGCAATTTTGGTCACTGTGATGGTTTAAAAAGTGGTTATTCAACATGAGGCATGATCCAATTGACATTTTGAATCATTTTTGGTACAGTCCAAAAAATAAATTTTGGGATGAAAAACGATGACTCCGGACCTGTCGAACGATCCCAAAATGGTCTATAATGATGAAATTTTAACATTTAGTCTTTTGACTCTAAATTACTGTTGGATGTGAATTATGACTTTGTCAACTAAAATAAGTGTGTTTAAAGTCATTTCTGTGCCTGAAATGGGTCAAAATTGAAGCTTTTGAGTTAGCAAAACTCTGTAAAAATGGCAATTTTGGTCACTGTGGAGGTTTAAAAAGTGGTTATTCAACGTGAGGCACGATCCAATTGACATTTTGAATCATTTTTGGTACAGTCCAAAAAATCAATTTTCGGATGAAAAACGATGACTCCGGACCTGTCGAACGATCCCAAAATGGTCAATATGGATGAAATTTCAACATTTAATCTTTTGACTCTAAATGACTGTTGGATGTGAATTATGACTTTGTCAACTAGAATAAGTGTGTTTAAAGTCATTTCTGTGCCTGAAACGGGTCAAAATGGAAGCTTTTGAGTAAGCAAAACTCTGTAAAAATGGCAATTTTGGTCACTGTGAGGGTTTAAAAAGTGGTTATTCAACATGAGGCATGATCCAAATGACATTTTGAATCATTTTTGGTACAGTCCAAAAAATCAATTTTCGGATGAAAAACGATGACCCCGGACCTGTCGAACGATCCCAAAATGGTCTATAATGATGAAATTTTAACATTTAATCTTTTGACTCTAAATTACTGTTGGATGTGAATTAGGACTTTGTCAACTAAAATAAGTGTGTTTAAAGTCATTTCTGTGCCTGAAACGGGTCAAAATGGAAGCTTTTGAGTAAGAAAAACTCTGTAAAAATGGCAATTTTGGTCACTGTGAGGGTTTAAAAAGTGGTTATTTAACATGAGGCATGATCCAATTGACATTTTGAATCATTTTTGGTACAGTCCAAAAAATCATTTTTCGGATGAAAAACGATGACTCCGGACCTGTCGAACGATCCCAAAATGGTCTATAATGATGAAATTTCAACATTTAATCTTTTGACTCTAAATGACTGTTGGATGTGAATTATGACTTAGTCAACTAGAATAAGTGTGTTTAAAGTCATTTCTGTGCCTGAAACGGAACAAAATGGAAGCTTTTGAGTAAGCAAAACTCTGTAAAAATGGCAATTTTGGTCACTGTGACGGTTTAAAAAGTGGTTATTCAACATGAGGCATGATCCAATTGACATTTTGAATCATTTTTGGTACAGTGCAAAAAATCAATTTTCGGATGTAAACGATAACTCCGGACCTGTCGAACGATCCCAAAATGGTCTATAATGATGAAATTTTAACATTTCGTCTTTTGACTCTAAATTACTGTTGGATGTGAATTATGACTTTGTCAACTAAAATAAGTGTGTTTAAAGTCATTTCTGTGCCTGAAACGGGTCAAAATTGAAGCTTTTGAGTTAGCAAAACTCTGTAAAAATGGCAATTTTGGTCACTGTGAAGGTTTAAAAAGTGGTTATTCAACATGAGGCACGATCCAATTGACATTTTGAATCATTTTTGGTACAGTCCAAAAAATCAATTTTCGGATGAAAAACGATGACCCCGGACCTGTCGAACGATCCCAAAATGGTCTATAATGATGAAATTTTAACATTTAATCTTTTGACTCTAAATTACTGTTGGATGTGAATTAGGACTTTGTCAACTAAAATAAGTGTGTTTAAAGTCATTTCTGTGCCTGAAACGGGTCAAAATTGAAGCTTTTGAGTAAGCAAAACCCTGTAAAAATGGCAATTTTGGTCACTGTGAGGGTTTAAAAAGTGGTTATTCAACATGAGGCATGATCCAATTGACATTTTGAATCATTTTTGGTACAGTCCAAAAAATCATTTTTCGGATGAAAAACGATGACTCCGGACCTGTCGAACGATCCCAAAATGGTCTATAATGATGAAATTTTAACATTTAAGCTTTTGACTCTAAATTACTGTTGGATGTGAATTAGGACTTTGTCAACTAAAATAAGTGTGTTTAAAGTCATTTCTGTGCCTGAAACGGGTCAAAATTGAAGCTTTTGAGTAAGCAAAACTCTGTAAAAATGGCAATTTTGGTCACTGTGAGGGTTTAAAAAGTGGTTATTCAACATGAGGCATGATCCAATTGACATTTTGAATCATTTTTGGTACAGTCCAAAAAATCAATTTTCGGATGAAAACGATGACTCCGGACCTGTCGAACGATCCCAAAATGGTCTATAATGATGAAATTTCAACATTTAATCTTTTGACTCTCAATTACTGTTGGATGTGAATTATGACTTTGTCAACTAGAATAAGTGTGTTTAAAGTCATTTCTGTGCCTGAAACGGGTCAAAATGGAAGCTTTTGAGTAAGCAAAACTCTGTAAAAATGGCAATTTTGGTCACTGTGAGGGTTTAAAAAGTGGTTATTTAACATGAGGCATGATCCAATTGACATTTTGAATCATTTTTGGTACAGTCCAAAAAATCTATTTTCGGATGAAAAACGATGACTCCGGACCTGTCGAACGATCCCAAAATGGTCAATATGGATGAAATTTCAACATTTAATCTTTTGACTCTAAATGACTGTTGGATGTGAATTATGACTTTGTCAACTAGCATAAGTGTGTTTAAAGTCATTTCTGTGCCTGAAACGGGTCAAAATGGAAGCTTTTGAGTAAGCAAAACTCTGTAAAAATGGCAATTTTGGTCACTGTGACGGTTTAAAAAGTGGTTATTCAACATGAGGCATGATCCAATTGACATTTTGAATCATTTTTGGTACAGTGCAAAACATCAATTTTCGGATGAAAAACGATGACTCCGGACCTGTCGAACGATCCCAAAATGGTCTATAATGATGAAATTTTAACATTTAGTCTTTTGACTCTAAAATACTGTTGGATGTGAATTATGACTTTGTCAACTAAAATAAGTGTGTTTAAAGTCATTTCTGTGCCTGAAACGGGTCAAAATTGAAGCTTTTGAGTTAGCAAAACTCTGTAAAAATGGCAATTTTGGTCACTGTGAAGGTTTAAAAAGTGGTTATTCAACATGAGGCACGATCCAATTGACATTTTGAATCATTTTTGGTACAGTCCAAAAAATCAATTTTCGGATGAAAAACGATGACTCCGGACCTGTCGAACGATCCCAAAATTGTCAATATGGATGAAATTTCAACATTTAATCTTTTGACTCTAAATGACTGTTGGATGTGAATTATGACTTTGTCAACTAGAATAAGTGTGTTTAAAGTCATTTCTGTGCCTGAAACGGGTCAAAATGGAAGCTTTTGAGTAAGCAAAACTCTGTAAAAATGGCAATTTTGGTCACTGTGAGGGTTTAAAAAGTGGTTATTCAACATGAGGCATGATCCAATTGACATTTTGAATCATTTTTGGTACAGTCCAAAAAATCATTTTTCGGATGAAAAACGATGACTCCGGACCTGTCGAACGATCCCAAAATGGTCTATAATGATGAAATTTTAACATTTAAGCTTTTGACTCTAAATTACTGTTGGGTGTGAATTAGGACTTTGTCAACTAAAATAAGTGTGTTTAAAGTCATTTCTGTGCCTGAAACGGGTAAAAATTGAAGCTTTTGAGTAAGCAAAACTCTGTAAAAATGGCAATTTTGGTCACTGTGAGGGTTTAAAAAGTGGTTATTCAACATGAGGCATGATCCAATTGACATTTTGAATCATTTTTGGTACAGTCCAAAAAATCAATTTTCGGATGAAAACGATGACTCCGGACCTGTCGAACTATCCCAAAATGGTCTATAATGATGAAATTTCAACATTTAATCTTTTGACTCTCAATTACTGTTGGATGTGAATTATGACTTTGTCAACTAGAATAAGTGTGTTTAAAGTCATTTCTGTGCCTGAAACGGGTCAAAATGGAAGCTTTTGAGTAAGCAAAACTCTGTAAAAATGGCAATTTTGGTCACTGTGAGGGTTTAAAAAGTGGTTATTTAACATGAGGCATGATCCAATTGACATTTTGAATCATTTTTGGTACAGTCCAAAAAATCATTTTTCGGATGAAAAACGATGACTCCGGACCTGTCGAACGATCCCAAAATGGTCTATAATGATGAAATTTCAACATTTAATCTTTTGACTCTAAATGACTGTTGGATGTGAATTATGACTTTGTCAACTAGAATAAGTGAGTTTAAAGTCATTTCTGTGCCTGAAACGGGTCAAAATGGAAGCTTTTGAGTAAGCAAAACTCTGTAAAAATGGCAATTTTGGTCACTGTGATGGTTTAAAAAGTGGTTATTAAACATGAGGCACGATCCAATTGACATTTTGAATCATTTTTGGTACAGTCCAAAAAATCAATTTTCGGATGAAAAACTATGACTCCGGACCTGTCGAACGATCCCAAAATGGTCAATATGGATGAAATTTCAACATTTAATCTTTTGACTCTAAATGACTGTTGGATGTGAATGATGACTTTGTCAACTAGCATAAATGTGTTTAAAGTCATTTCTGTGCCTGAAACGGGTCAAAATGGAAGCTTTTGAGTAAGCAAAACTCTGTAAAAATGGCAATTTTGGTCACTGCGAGGGTTTAAAAAGTGATTATTCAACATGAGGCATGATCCAATTGACATTTTGAATCATTTTTGGTACAGTCCAAAAAATCAATTTTCGGATGAAAAACGATGACCCCGGACCTGTCGAACGATCCCAAAATGGTCTATAATGATGAAATTTTAACATTTAATCTTTTGACTCTAAATTACTGTTGGATGTGAATTAGGACTTTGTCAACTAAAATAAGTGTGTTTAAAGTAATTTCTGTGCCTGAAACGGGTCAAAATTGAAGCTTTTGAGTAAGCAAAACCCTGTAAAAATGGCAATTTTGGTCACTGTGAGGGTTTAAAAAGTGGTTATTCAACATGAGGCATGATCCAATTGACATTTTGAATCATTTTTGGTACAGTCCAAAAAATCATTTTTCGGATGAAAAACGATGACTCCGGACCTGTCGAACGATCCCAAAATGGTCTATAATGATGAAATTTTAACATTTAAGCTTTTGACTCTAAATTACTGTTGGATGTGAATTAGGACTTTGTCAACTAGAATAAGTGTGTTTAAAGTCATTTCTGTGCCTGAAACGGGTCAAAATTGAAGCTTTTGAGTAAGCAAAACTCTGTAAAAATGGCAATTTTGGTCACTGTGAGGGTTTAAAAAGTGGTTATTCAACATGAGGCATGATCCAATTGACATTTTGAATCATTTTTGGTACAGTCCAAAAAATCAATTTTCGGATGAAAACGATGATTCCGGACCTGTCGAACGATCCCAAAATGGTCTATAATGATGAAATTTTAACATTTAAGCTTTTGACTCAAAATTACTGTTGGATGTGAATTATGACTTTGTCAACTAAAATAAGTGTGTTTAAAGTCATTTCTGTGCCTGAAATGGGTCAAAATTGAAGCTTTTGAGTTAGCAAAACTCTGTAAAAATGGCAATTTTGGTCACTGTGAAGGTTTAAAAAGTGGTTATTCAACATGAGGCACGATCCAATTGACATTTTGAATCATTTTTGGTACAGTCCAAAAAATCAATTTTCGGATGAAAAACGATGACTCCGGACCTGTCGAACGATCCCAAAATGGTCTATAATGATGAAATTTTAACATTTAATCTTTTGACTCTAAATTACTGTTGGATGTGAATTAGGACTTTGTCAACTAGAATAAGTGTGTTTAAAGTCATTTCTGTGCCTGAAACGGAACAAAATGGAAGCTTTTGAGTAAGCAAAACTCTGTAAAAATGGCAATTTTGGTCACTGTGACGGTTTAAAAAGTGGTTATTCAACATGAGGCATGATCCAATTGACATTTTGAATCATTTTTGGTACAGTGCAAAAAATCAATTTTCGGATGTAAACGATAACTCCGGACCTGTCGAACGATCCCAAAATGGTCTAAAATGATGAAATTTTAACATTTAGTCTTTTGACTCTAAATTACTGTTGGATGTGAATTATGACTTTGTCAACTAAAATAAGTGTGTTTAAAGTCATTTCTGTGCCTGAAACGGGTCAAAATTGAAGCTTTTGAGTTAGCAAAACTCTGTAAAAATTGCAATTCTGGTCACTGTGAAGGTTTAAAAAGTGGTTATTCAACATGAGGCACGATCCAATTGACATTTTGAATCATTTTTGGTACAGTCCAAAAAATCAATTTTCGGATGAAAAACGATGACTCCGGACCTGTCGAACGATCCCAAAATGGTCTATAATGATGAAATTTCAACATTTAATCTTTTGACTCTCAATTACTGTTGGATGTGAATTATGACTTTGTCAACTAGAATAAGTGTGTTTAAAGTCATTTCTGTGCCTGAAACGGGTCAAAATGGAAGCTTTTGAGTAAGCAAAACTCTGTAAAAATGGCAATTTTGGTCACTGTGAGGGTTTAAAAAGTGGTTATTCAACATGAGGCATGATCCAATTGACATTTTGAATCATTTTTGGTACAGTCCAAAAAATCATTTTTCGGATGAAAAACGATGACTCCGGACCTGTCGAACGATCCCAAAATGGTCTATAATGATGAAATTTTAACATTTAAGCTTTTGACTCTAAATTACTGTTGGATGTGAATTAGGACTTTGTCAACTAAAATAAGTGTGTTTAAAGTCATTTCTGTGCCTGAAACGGGTCAAAATTGAAGCTTTTGAGTAAGCAAAACTCTGTAAAAATGGCAATTTTGGTCACTGTGAGGGTTTAAAAAGTGGTTATTCAACATGAGGCATGATCCAATTGACATTTTGAATCATTTTTGGTACAGTCCAAAAAATCAATTTTCGGATGAAAACGATGACTCCGGACCTGTCGAACGATCCCAAAATGGTCTATAATGATGAAATTTCAACATTTAATCTTTTGACTCTCAATTACTGTTGGATGTGAATTATGACTTTGTCAACTAGAATAAGTGTGTTTAAAGTCATTTCTGTGCCTGAAACGGGTCAAAATGGAAGCTTTTGAGTAAGCAAAACTCTGTAAAAATGGCAATTTTGGTCACTGTGAGGGTTTAAAAAGTGGTTATTTAACATGAGGCATGATCCAATTGACATTTTGAATCATTTTTGGTACAGTCCAAAAAATCATTTTTCGGATGAAAAACGATGACTCCGGACCTGTCGAACGATCCCAAAATGGTCTATAATGATGAAATTTCAACATTTAATCTTTTGACTCTAAATGACTGTTGGATGTGAATTATGACTTTGTCAACTAGAATAAGTGAGTTTAAAGTCATTTCTGTGCCTGAAACGGGTCAAAATGGAAGCTTTTGAGTAAGCAAAACTCTGTAAAAATGGCAATTTTGGTCACTGTGATGGTTTAAAAAGTGGTTATTCAACATGAGGCATGATCCAATTGACATTTTGAATCATTTTTGGTACAGTGCAAAAAATCAATTTTCGGATGAAAAACGATAACTCCGGACCTGTCGAACGATCCCAAAATGGTCTAAAATGATGAAATTTTAACATTTAGTCTTTTGACTCTAAATTACTGTTGGATGTGAATTATGACTTTGTCAACTAAAATAAGTGTGTTTAAAGTCATTTCTGTGCCTGAAACGGGTCAAAATTGAAGCTTTTGAGTTAGCAAAACTCTGTAAAAATTGCAATTCTGGTCACTGTGAAGGTTTAAAAAGTGGTTATTCAACATGAGGCACGATCCAATTGACATTTTGAATCATTTTTGGTACAGTCCAAAAAATCAATTTTCGGATGAAAAACGATGACTCCGGACCTGTCGAACGATCCCAAAATGGTCTATAATGATGAAATTTCAACATTTAATCTTTTGACTCTCAATTACTGTTGGATGTGAATTATGACTTTGTCAACTAGAATAAGTGTGTTTAAAGTCATTTCTGTGCCTGAAACGGGTCAAAATGGAAGCTTTTGAGTAAGCAAAACTCTGTAAAAATGGCAATTTTGGTCACTGTGAGGGTTTAAAAAGTGGTTATTCAACATGAGGCATGATCCAATTGACATTTTGAATCATTTTTGGTACAGTCCAAAAAATCATTTTTCGGATGAAAAACGATGACTCCGGACCTGTCGAACGATCCCAAAATGGTCTATAATGATGAAATTTTAACATTTAAGCTTTTGACTCTAAATTACTGTTGGATGTGAATTAGGACTTTGTCAACTAAAATAAGTGTGTTTAAAGTCATTTCTGTGCCTGAAACGGGTCAAAATTGAAGCTTTTGAGTAAGCAAAACTCTGTAAAAATGGCAATTTTGGTCACTGTGAGGGTTTAAAAAGTGGTTATTCAACATGAGGCATGATCCAATTGACATTTTGAATCATTTTTGGTACAGTCCAAAAAATCAATTTTCGGATGAAAACGATGACTCCGGACCTGTCGAACGATCCCAAAATGGTCTATAATGATGAAATTTCAACATTTAATCTTTTGACTCTCAATTACTGTTGGATGTGAATTATGACTTTGTCAACTAGAATAAGTGTGTTTAAAGTCATTTCTGTGCCTGAAACGGGTCAAAATGGAAGCTTTTGAGTAAGCAAAACTCTGTAAAAATGGCAATTTTGGTCACTGTGAGGGTTTAAAAAGTGGTTATTTAACATGAGGCATGATCCAATTGACATTTTGAATCATTTTTGGTACAGTCCAAAAAATCATTTTTCGGATGAAAAACGATGACTCCGGACCTGTCGAACGATCCCAAAATGGTCTATAATGATGAAATTTCAACATTTAATCTTTTGACTCTAAATGACTGTTGGATGTGAATTATGACTTTGTCAACTAGAATAAGTGAGTTTAAAGTCATTTCTGTGCCTGAAACGGGTCAAAATGGAAGCTTTTGAGTAAGCAAAACTCTGTAAAAATGGCAATTTTGGTCACTGTGATGGTTTAAAAAGTGGTTATTCAACATGAGGCATGATCCAATTGACATTTTGAATCATTTTTGGTACAGTGCAAAAAATCAATTTTCGGATGAAAAACGATGACTCCGGACCTGTCGAACGATCCCAAAATGGTCTATAATGATGAAATTTTAACATTTAGTCTTTTGACTCTAAATTACTGTTGGATGTGAATTATGACTTTGTCAACTAAAATAAGTGTGTTTAAAGTCATTTCTGTGCCTGAAATGGGTCAAAATTGAAGCTTTTGTGTTAGCAAAACTCTGTAAAAATGGCAATTTTGGTCACTGTGAAGGTTTAAAAAGTGGTTATTCAACGTGAGGCACGATCCAATTGACATTTTGAATCATTTTTGGTACAGTCCAAAAAATCAATTTTCGGATGAAAAACGATGACTCCGGACCTGTCGAACGATCCCAAAATGGTCAATATGGATGAAATTTCAACATTTAATCTTTTGACTCTAAATGACTGTTGGATGTGAATTATGACTTTGTCAACTAGAATAAGTGTGTTTAAAGTCATTTCTGTGCCTGAAACGGGTCAAAATGGAAGCTTTTGAGTAAGCAAAACTCTGTAAAAATGGCAATTTTGGTCACTGTGAGGGTTTAAAAAGTGGTTATTTAACATGAGGCATGATCCAAATGACATTTTGAATCATTTTTGGTACAGTCCAAAAAATCAATTTTCGGATGAAAAACGATGACCCCGGACCTGTCGAACGATCCCAAAATGGTCTATAATGATGAAATTTTAACATTTAATCTTTTGACTCTAAATTACTGTTGGATGTGAATTAGGACTTTGTCAACTAAAATAAGTGTGTTTAAAGTCATTTCTGTGCCTGAAACGGGTCAAAATGGAAGCTTTTGAGTAAGCAAAACTCTGTAAAAATGGCAATTTTGTTCACTGTGAGGGTTTAAAAAGTGGTTATTTAACATGAGGCATGATCCAATTGACATTTTGAATCATTTTTGGTACAGTCCAAAAAATCATTTTTCGGATGAAAAACGATGACTCCGGACCTGTCGAACGATCCCAAAATGGTCTATAATGATGAAATTTCAACATTTAATCTTTTGACTCTAAATGACTGTTGGATGTGAATTATGACTTAGTCAACTAGAATAAGTGTGTTTAAAGTCATTTCTGTGCCTGAAACGGAACAAAATGGAAGCTTTTGAGTAAGCAAAACTCTGTAAAAATTGCAATTTTGGTCACTGTGACGGTTTAAAAAGTGGTTATTCAACATGAGGCATGATCCAATTGACATTTTGAATCATTTTTGGTACAGTGCAAAAATCAATTTTCGGATGTAAACGATAACTCCGGACCTGTCGAACGATCCCAAAATGGTCTATAATGATGAAATTTTAACATTTAGTCTTTTGACTCTAAATTACTGTTGGATGTGAATTATGACTTTGTCAACTAAAATAAGTGTGTTTAAAGTCATTTCTGTGCCTGAAACGGGTCAAAATTGAAGCTTTTGAGTTAGCAAAACTCTGTAAAAATGGCAATTTTGGTCACTGTGAAGGTTTAAAAAGTGGTTATTCAACATGAGGCACGATCCAATTGACATTTTGAATCATTTTTGGTACAGTCCAAAAAATCAATTTTCGGATGAAAAACGATGACTCCGGACCTGTCGAACGATCCCAAAATGGTCAATATGGATGAAATTTCAACATTTAATCTTTTGACTCTAAATGACTGTTGGATGTGAATTATGACTTTGTCAACTAGCATAAGTGTGTTTAAAGTCATTTCTGTGCCTGAAACGGGTCAAAATGGAAGCTTTTGAGTAAGCAAAACTCTGTAAAAATGGCAATTTTGGTCACTGCGAGGGTTTAAAAAGTGATTATTCAACATGAGGCATGATCCAATTGACATTTTGAATCATTTTTGGTACAGTCCAAAAAATCAATTTTCGGATGAAAAACGATGACCCCGGACCTGTCGAACGATCCCAAAATGGTCTATAATGATGAAATTATAACATTTAATCTTTTGACTCTAAATTACTGTTGGATGTGAATTAGGACTTTGTCAACTAAAATAAGTGTGTTTAAAGTAATTTCTGTGCCTGAAACGGGTCAAAATTGAAGCTTTTGAGTAAGCAAAACCCTGTAAAAATGGCAATTTTGGTCACTGTGAGGGTTTAAAAAGTGGTTATTCAACATGAGGCATGATCCAATTGACATTTTGAATCATTTTTGGTACAGTCCAAAAAATCATTTTTCGGATGAAAAACGATGACTCCGGACCTGTCGAACGATCCCAAAATGGTCTATAATGATGAAATTTTAACATTTAAGCTTTTGACTCTAAATTACTGTTGGATGTGAATTAGGACTTTGTCAACTAGAATAAGTGTGTTTAAAGTCATTTCTGTGCCTGAAACGAGTCAAAATTGAAGCTTTTGAGTAAGCAAAACTCTGTAAAAATGGCAATTTTGGTCACTTTGAGGGTTTAAAAAGTGGTTATTCAACATGAGGCATGATCCAATTGACATTTTGAATCATTTTTGGTACAGTCCAAAAAATCAATTTTCGGATGAAAACGATGACTCCGGACCTGTCGAACGATCCCAAAATGGTCTATAATGATGAAATTTTAACATTTAAGCTTTTGACTCTAAATTACTGTTGGATGTGAATTATGACTTTGTCAACTAAAATAAGTGTGTTTAAAGTCATTTCTGTGCCTGAAATGGGTCAAAATTGAAGCTTTTGAGTTAGCAAAACTCTGTAAAAATGGCAATTTTGGTCACTGTGAAGGTTTAAAAAGTGGTTATTCAACATGAGGCACGATCCAATTGACATTTTGAATCATTTTTGGTACAGTCCAAAAAATCAATTTTCGGATGAAAAACGATGACTCCGGACCTGTCGAACGATCCCAAAATGGTCTATAATGATGAAATTTTAACATTTAATCTTTTGACTCTAAATTACTGTTGGATGTGAATTAGGACTTTGTCAACTAAAATAAGTGTGTTTAAAGTCATTTCTGTGCCTGAAACGGGTCAAAATGGAAGCTTTTGAGTAAGCAAAACTCTGTAAAAATGGCAATTTTGGTCACTGTGAGGGTTTAAAAAGTGGTTATTTAACATGAGGCATGATCCAATTGACATTTTGAATCATTTTTGGTACAGTCCAAAAAATCATTTTTCGGATGAAAAACGATGACTCCGGACCTGTCGAACGATCCCAAAATGGTCTATAATGATGAAATTTCAACATTTAATCTTTTGACTCTAAATGACTGTTGGATGTGAATTATGACTTTGTCAACTAGAATAAGTGTGTTTAAAGTCATTTCTGTGCCTGAAACGGAACAAAATGGAAGCTTTTGAGTAAGCAAAACTCTGTAAAAATGGCAATTTTGGTCACTGTGACGGTTTAAAAAGTGGTTATTCAACATGAGGCATGATCCAATTGACATTTTGAATCATTTTTGGTACAGTGCAAAAAATCAATTTTCGGATGTAAACGATAACTCCGGACCTGTCGAACGATCCCAAAATGGTCTAAAATGATGAAATTTTAACATTTAGTCTTTTGACTCTAAATTACTGTTGGATGTGAATTATGACTTTGTCAACTAAAATAAGTGTGTTTAAAGTCATTTCTGTGCCTGAAACGGGTCAAAATTGAAGCTTTTGAGTTAGCAAAACTCTGTAAAAATTGCAATTCTGGTCACTGTGAAGGTTTAAAAAGTGGTTATTCAACATGAGGCACGATCCAATTGACATTTTGAATCATTTTTGGTACAGTCCAAAAAATCAATTTTCGGATGAAAAACGATGACTCCGGACCTGTCGAACGATCCCAAAATGGTCTATAATGATGAAATTTCAACATTTAATCTTTTGACTCTCAATTACTGTTGGATGTGAATTATGACTTTGTCAACTAGAATAAGTGTGTTTAAAGTCATTTCTGTGCCTGAAACGGGTCAAAATGGAAGCTTTTGAGTAAGCAAAACTCTGTAAAAATGGCAATTTTGGTCACTGTGAGGGTTTAAAAAGTGGTTATTCAACATGAGGCATGATCCAATTGACATTTTGAATCATTTTTGGTACAGTCCAAAAAATCATTTTTCGGATGAAAAACGATGACTCCGGACCTGTCGAACGATCCCAAAATGGTCTATAATGATGAAATTTTAACATTTAAGCTTTTGACTCTAAATTACTGTTGGATGTGAATTAGGACTTTGTCAACTAAAATAAGTGTGTTTAAAGTCATTTCTGTGCCTGAAACGGGTCAAAATGGAAGCTTTTGAGTAAGCAAAACTCTGTAAAAATGGCAATTTTGGTCACTGTGAGGGTTTAAAAAGTGGTTATTCAACATGAGGCATGATCCAATTGACATTTTGAATCATTTTTGGTACAGTCCAAAAAATCATTTTTCGGATGAAAAACGATGACTCCGGACCTGTCGAACGATCCCAAAATGGTCTATAATGATGAAATTTCAACATTTAATCTTTTGACTCTCAATTACTGTTGGATGTGAATTATGACTTTGTCAACTAGAATAAGTGTGTTTAAAGTCATTTCTGTGCCTGAAACGGGTCAAAATGGAAGCTTTTGAGTAAGCAAAACTCTGTAAAAATGGCAATTTTGGTCACTGTGAGGGTTTAAAAAGTGGTTATTTAACATGAGGCATGATCCAATTGACATTTTGAATCATTTTTGGTACAGTCCAAAAAATCATTTTTCGGATGAAAAACGATGACTCCGGACCTGTCGAACGATCCCAAAATGGTCTATAATGATGAAATTTCAACATTTAATCTTTTGACTCTAAATGACTGTTGGATGTGAATTATGACTTTGTCAACTAGAATAAGTGAGTTTAAAGTCATTTCTGTGCCTGAAACGGGTCAAAATGGAAGCTTTTGAGTAAGCAAAACTCTGTAAAAATGGCAATTTTGGTCACTGTGATGGTTTAAAAAGTGGTTATTCAACATGAGGCATGATCCAATTGACATTTTGAATCATTTTTGGTACAGTGCAAAAAATCAATTTTCGGATGAAAAACGATGACTCCGGACCTGTCGAACGATCCCAAAATGGTCTATAATGATGAAATTTTAACATTTAGTCTTTTGACTCTAAATTACTGTTGGATGTGAATTATGACTTTGTCAACTAAAATAAGTGTGTTTAAAGTTATTTCTGTGCCTGAAATGGGTCAAAATTGAAGCTTTTGAGTTAGCAAAACTCTGTAAAAATGGCAATTTTGGTCACTGTGAAGGTTTAAAAAGTGGTTATTCAACGTGAGGCACGATCCAATTGACATTTTGAATCATTTTTGGTACAGTCCAAAAAATCAATTTTCGGATGAAAAACGATGACTCCGGACCTGTCGAACGATCCCAAAATGGTCAATATGGATGAAATTTCAACATTTAATCTTTTGACTCTAAATGACTGTTGGATGTGAATTATGACTTTGTCAACTAGAATAAGTGTGTTTAAAGTCATTTCTGTGCCTGAAACGGGTCAAAATGGAAGCTTTTGAGTAAGCAAAACTCTGTAAAAATGGCAATTTTGGTCACTGTGAGGGTTTAAAAAGTGGTTATTTAACATGAGGCATGATCCAAATGACATTTTGAATCATTTTTGGTACAGTCCAAAAAATCAATTTTCGGATGAAAAACGATGACCCCGGACCTGTCGAACGATCCCAAAATGGTCTATAATGATGACATTTTAACATTTAATCTTTTGACTCTAAATTACTGTTGGATGTGAATTAGGACTTTGTCAACTAAAATAAGTGTGTTTAAAGTCATTTCTGTGCCTGAAACGGGTCAAAATGGAAGCTTTTGAGTAAGTAAAACTCTGTAAAAATGGCAATTTTGTTCACTGTGAGGGTTTAAAAAGTGGTTATTTAACATGAGGCATGATCCAATTGACATTTTGAATCATTTTTGGTACAGTCCAAAAAATCATTTTTCGGATGAAAAACGATGACTCCGGACCTGTCGAACGATCCCAAAATGGTCTATAATGATGAAATTTCAACATTTAATCTTTTGACTCTAAATGACTGTTGGATGTGAATTATGACTTAGTCAACTAGAATAAGTGTGTTTAAAGTCATTTCTGTGCCTGAAACGGAACAAAATGGAAGCTTTTGAGTAAGCAAAACTCTGTAAAAATGGCAATTTTGGTCACTGTGACGGTTTAAAAAGTGGTTATTCAACATGAGGCATGATCCAATTGACATTTTGAATCATTTTTGGTACAGTGCAAAAAATCAATTTTCGGATGTAAACGATAACTCCGGACCTGTCGAACGATCCCAAAATGGTCTATAATGATGAAATTTTAACATTTAGTCTTTTGACTCTAAATTACAGTTGGATGTGAATTATGACTTTGTCAACTAAAATAAGTGTGTTTAAAGTCATTTCTGTGCCTGAAATGGGTCAAAATTGAAGCTTTTGAGTTAGCAAAACTCTGTAAAAATGGCAATTTTGGTCACTGTGAAGGTTTAAAAAGTGGTTATTCAACATGAGGCACGATCCAATTGACATTTTGAATCATTTTTGGTACAGTCCAAAAAATCAATTTTCGGATGAAAAACGATGACTCCGGACCTGTCGAACGATCCCAAAATGGTCAATATGGATGAAATTTCAACATTTAATCTTTTGACTCTAAATGACTGTTGGATGTGAATTATGACTTTGTCAACTAGCATAAGTGTGTTTAAAGTCATTTCTGTGCCTGAAACGGGTCAAAATGGAAGCTTTTGAGTAAGCAAAACTCTGTAAAAATGGCAATTTTGGTCACTGCGAGGGTTTAAAAAGTGATTATTCAACATGAGGCATGATCCAATTGACATTTTGAATCATTTTTGGTACAGTCCAAAAAATCAATTTTCGGATGAAAAACGATGACCCCGGACCTGTCGAACGATCCCAAAATGGTCTATAATGATGAAATTTTAACATTTAATCTTTTGACTCTAAATTACTGTTGGATGTGAATTAGGACTTTGTCAACTAAAATAAGTGTGTTTAAAGTAATTTCTGTGCCTGAAACGGGTCAAAATTGAAGCTTTTGAGTAAGCAAAACCCTGTAAAAATGGCAATTTTGGTCACTGTGAGGGTTTAAAAAGTGGTTATTCAACATGAGGCATGATCCAATTGACATTTTGAATCATTTTTGGTACAGTCCAAAAAATCATTTTTCGGATGAAAAACGATGACTCCGGACCTGTCGAACGATCCCAAAATGGTCTATAATGATGAAATTTTAACATTTAAGCTTTTGACTCTAAATTACTGTTGGATGTGAATTAGGACTTTGTCAACTAAAATAAGTGTGTTTAAAGTCATTTCTGTGCCTGAAACGGGTCAAAATTGAAGCTTTTGAGTAAGCAAAACTCTGTAAAAATGGCAATTTTGGTCACTGTGAGGGTTTAAAAAGTGGTTATTCAACATGAGGCATGATCCAATTGACATTTTGAATCATTTTTGGTACAGTCCAAAAAATCAATTTTCGGATGAAAACGATGACTCCGGACCTGTCGAACGATCCCAAAATGGTCTATAATGATGAAATTTTAACATTTAAGCTTTTGACTCTAAATTACTGTTGGATGTGAATTATGACTTTGTCAACTAAAATAAGTGTGTTTAAAGTCATTTCTGTGCCTGAAATGGGTCAAAATTGAAGCTTTTGAGTTAGCAAAACTCTGTAAAAATGGCAATTTTGGTCACTGTGAAGGTTTAAAAAGTGGTTATTCAACATGAGGCACGATCCAATTGACATTTTGAATCATTTTTGGTACAGTCCAAAAAATCAATTTTCGGATGAAAAACGATGACTCCGGACCTGTCGAACGATCCCAAAATGGTCTATAATGATGAAATTTTAACATTTAATCTTTTGACTCTAAATTACTGTTGGATGTGAATTAGGACTTTGTCAACTAAAATAAGTGTGTTTAAAGTCATTTCTGTGCCTGAAACGGGTCAAAATGGAAGCTTTTGAGTAAGCAAAACTCTGTAAAAATGGCAATTTTGGTCACTGTGAGGGTTTAAAAAGTGGTTATTTAACATGAGGCATGATCCAATTGACATTTTGAATCATTTTTGGTACAGTCCAAAAAATCATTTTTCGGATGAAAAACGATGACTCCGGACCTGTCGAACGATCCCAAAATGGTCTATAATGATGAAATTTCAACATTTAATCTTTTGACTCTAAATGACTGTTGGATGTGAATTATGACTTTGTCAACTAGAATAAGTGTGTTTAAAGTCATTTCTGTGCCTGAAACGGAACAAAATGGAAGCTTTTGAGTAAGCAAAACTCTGTAAAAATGGCAATTTTGGTCACTGTGAAGGTTTAAAAAGTGGTTATTCAACATGAGGCACGATCCAATTGACATTTTGAATCATTTTTGGTACAGTCCAAAAAATCAATTTTCGGATGAAAAACGATGACTCCGGACCTGTCGAACGATCCCAAAATGGTCTATAATGATGAAATTTTAACATTTAATCTTTTGACTCTAAATTACTGTTGGATGTGAATTAGGACTTTGTCAACTAAAATAAGTGTGTTTAAAGTCATTTCTGTGCCTGAAACGGGTCAAAATGGAAGCTTTTGAGTAAGCAAAACTCTGTAAAAATGGCAATTTTGGTCACTGTGAGGGTTTAAAAAGTGGTTATTTAACATGAGGCATGATCCAATTGACATTTTGAATCATTTTTGGTACAGTCCAAAAAATCATTTTTCGGATGAAAAACGATGACTCCGGACCTGTCGAACGATCCCAAAATGGTCTATAATGATGAAATTTCAACATTTAATCTTTTGACTCTAAATGACTGTTGGATGTGAATTATGACTTTGTCAACTAGAATAAGTGTGTTTAAAGTCATTTCTGTGCCTGAAACGGAACAAAATGGAAGCTTTTGAGTAAGCAAAACTCTGTAAAAATGGCAATTTTGGTCACTGTGACGGTTTAAAAAGTGGTTATTCAACATGAGGCATGATCCAATTGACATTTTGAATCATTTTTGGTACAGTGCAAAAAATCAATTTTCGGATGTAAACGATAACTCCGGACCTGTCGAACGATCCCAAAATGGTCTAAAATGATGAAATTTTAACATTTAGTCTTTTGACTCTAAATTACTGTTGGATGTGAATTATGACTTTGTCAACTAAAATAAGTGTGTTTAAAGTCATTTCTGTGCCTGAAACGGGTCAAAATTGAAGCTTTTGAGTTAGCAAAACTCTGTAAAAATTGCAATTCTGGTCACTGTGAAGGTTTAAAAAGTGGTTATTCAACATGAGGCACGATCCAATTGACATTTTGAATCATTTTTGGTACAGTCCAAAAAATCAATTTTCGGATGAAAAACGATGACTCCGGACCTGTCGAACGATCCCAAAATGGTCTATAATGATGAAATTTCAACATTTAATCTTTTGACTCTCAATTACTGTTGGATGTGAATTATGACTTTGTCAACTAAAATAAGTGTGTTTAAAGTCATTTCTGTGCCTGAAACGGGTCAAAATTGAAGCTTTTGAGTAAGCAAAACTCTGTAAAAATGGCAATTTTGGTCACTGTGAGGGTTTAAAAAGTGGTTATTCAACATGAGGCATGATCCAATTGACATTTTGAATCATTTTTGGTACAGTCCAAAAAATCAATTTTCGGATGAAAACGATGACTCCGGACCTGTCGAACGATCCCAAAATGGTCTATAATGATGAAATTTCAACATTTAATCTTTTGACTCTCAATTACTGTTGGATGTGAATTATGACTTTGTCAACTAGAATAAGTGTGTTTAAAGTCATTTCTGTGCCTGAAACGGGTCAAAATGGAAGCTTTTGAGTAAGCAAAACTCTGTAAAAATGGCAATTTTGGTCACTGTGAGGGTTTAAAAAGTGGTTATTTAACATGAGGCATGATCCAATTGACATTTTGAATCATTTTTGGTACAGTCCAAAAAATCATTTTTCGGATGAAAAACGATGACTCCGGACCTGTCGAACGATCCCAAAATGGTCTATAATGATGAAATTTCAACATTTAATCTTTTGACTCTAAATGACTGTTGGATGTGAATTATGACTTTGTCAACTAGAATAAGTGAGTTTAAAGTCATTTCTGTGCCTGAAACGGGTCAAAATGGAAGCTTTTGAGTAGGCAAAACTCTGTAAAAATGGCAATTTTGGTCACTGTGATGGTTTAAAAAGTGGTTATTCAACATGAGGCATGATCCAATTGACATTTTGAATCATTTTTGGTACAGTGCAAAAAATCAATTTTCGGATGAAAAACGATGACTCCGGACCTGTCGAACGATCCCAAAATGGTCTATAATGATGAAATTTTAACATTTAGTCTTTTGACTCTAAATTACTGTTGGATGTGAATTATGACTTTGTCAACTAAAATAAGTGTGTTTAAAGTCATTTCTGTGCCTGAAATGGGTCAAAATTGAAGCTTTTGAGTTAGCAAAACTCTGTAAAAATGGCAATTTTGGTCACTGTGAAGGTTTAAAAAGTGGTTATTCAACATGAGGCACGATCCAATTGACATTTTGAATCATTTTTGGTACAGTCCAAAAAATCAATTTTCGGATGAAAAACGATGACTCCGGACCTGTCGAACGATCCCAAAATGGTCTATAATGATGAAATTTTAACATTTAATCTTTTGACTCTAAATTACTGTTGGATGTGAATTAGGACTTTGTCAACTAAAATAAGTGTGTTTAAAGTCATTTCTGTGCCTGAAACGGGTCAAAATGGAAGCTTTTGAGTAAGCAAAACTCTGTAAAAATGGCAATTTTGGTCACTGTGAGGGTTTAAAAAGTGGTTATTTAACATGAGGCATGATCCAATTGACATTTTGAATCATTTTTGGTACAGTCCAAAAAATCATTTTTCGGATGAAAAACGATGACTCCGGACCTGTCGAACGATCCCAAAATGGTGTATAATGATGAAATTTCAACATTTAATCTTTTGACTCTAAATGACTGTTGGATGTGAATTATGACTTTGTCAACTAGAATAAGTGTGTTTAAAGTCATTTCTGTGCCTGAAACGGAACAAAATGGAAGCTTTTGAGTAAGCAAAACTCTGTAAAAATGGCAATTTTGGTCACTGTGACGGTTTAAAAAGTGGTTATTCAACATGAGGCATGATCCAATTGACATTTTGAATCATTTTTGGTACAGTGCAAAAAATCAATTTTCGGATGTAAACGATAACTCCGGACCTGTCGAACGATCCCAAAATGGTCTAAAATGATGAAATTTTAACATTTAGTCTTTTGACTCTAAATTACTGTTGGATGTGAATTATGACTTTGTCAACTAAAATAAGTGTGTTTAAAGTCATTTCTGTGCCTGAAACGGGTCAAAATTGAAGCTTTTGAGTTAGCAAAACTCTGTAAAAATTGCAATTCTGGTCACTGTGAAGGTTTAAAAAGTGGTTATTCAACATGAGGCACGATCCAATTGACATTTTGAATCATTTTTGGTACAGTCCAAAAAATCAATTTTCGGATGAAAAACGATGACTCCGGACCTGTCGAACGATCCCAAAATGGTCTATAATGATGAAATTTCAACATTTAATCTTTTGACTCTCAATTACTGTTGGATGTGAATTATGACTTTGTCAACTAGAATAAGTGTGTTTAAAGTCATTTCTGTGCCTGAAACGGGTCAAAATGGAAGCTTTTGAGTAAGCAAAACTCTGTAAAAATGGCAATTTTGGTCACTGTGAGGGTTTAAAAAGTGGTTATTCAACATGAGGCATGATCCAATTGACATTTTGAATCATTTTTGGTACAGTCCAAAAAATCATTTTTCGGATGAAAAACGATGACTCCGGACCTGTCGAACGATCCCAAAATGGTCTATAATGATGAAATTTTAACATTTAAGCTTTTGACTCTAAATTACTGTTGGATGTGAATTAGGACTTTGTCAACTAAAATAAGTGTGTTTAAAGTCATTTCTGTGCCTGAAACGGGTCAAAATGGAAGCTTTTGAGTAAGCAAAACTCTGTAAAAATGGCAATTTTGGTCACTGTGAGGGTTTAAAAAGTGGTTATTCAACATGAGGCATGATCCAATTGACATTTTGAATCATTTTTGGTACAGTCCAAAAAATCATTTTTCGGATGAAAAACGATGACTCCGGACCTGTCGAACGATCCCAAAATGGTCTATAATGATGAAATTTCAACATTTAATCTTTTGACTCTCAATTACTGTTGGATGTGAATTATGACTTTGTCAACTAGAATAAGTGTGTTTAAAGTCATTTCTGTGCCTGAAACGGGTCAAAATGGAAGCTTTTGAGTAAGCAAAACTCTGTAAAAATGGCAATTTTGGTCACTGTGAGGGTTTAAAAAGTGGTTATTTAACATGAGGCATGATCCAATTGACATTTTGAATCATTTTTGGTACAGTCCAAAAAATCATTTTTCGGATGAAAAACGATGACTCCGGACCTGTCGAACGATCCCAAAATGGTCTATAATGATGAAATTTCAACATTTAATCTTTTGACTCTAAATGACTGTTGGATGTGAATTATGACTTTGTCAACTAGAATAAGTGAGTTTAAAGTCATTTCTGTGCCTGAAACGGGTCAAAATGGAAGCTTTTGAGTAAGCAAAACTCTGTAAAAATGGCAATTTTGGTCACTGTGATGGTTTAAAAAGTGGTTATTCAACATGAGGCATGATCCAATTGACATTTTGAATCATTTTTGGTACAGTGCAAAAAATCAATTTTCGGATGAAAAACGATGACTCCGGACCTGTCGAACGATCCCAAAATGGTCTATAATGATGAAATTTTAACATTTAGTCTTTTGACTCTAAATTACTGTTGGATGTGAATTATGACTTTGTCAACTAAAATAAGTGTGTTTAAAGTTATTTCTGTGCCTGAAATGGGTCAAAATTGAAGCTTTTGAGTTAGCAAAACTCTGTAAAAATGGCAATTTTGGTCACTGTGAAGGTTTAAAAAGTGGTTATTCAACGTGAGGCACGATCCAATTGACATTTTGAATCATTTTTGGTACAGTCCAAAAAATCAATTTTCGGATGAAAAACGATGACTCCGGACCTGTCGAACGATCCCAAAATGGTCAATATGGATGAAATTTCAACATTTAATCTTTTGACTCTAAATGACTGTTGGATGTGAATTATGACTTTGTCAACTAGAATAAGTGTGTTTAAAGTCATTTCTGTGCCTGAAACGGGTCAAAATGGAAGCTTTTGAGTAAGCAAAACTCTGTAAAAATGGCAATTTTGGTCACTGTGAGGGTTTAAAAAGTGGTTATTTAACATGAGGCATGATCCAAATGACATTTTGAATCATTTTTGGTACAGTCCAAAAAATCAATTTTCGGATGAAAAACGATGACCCCGGACCTGTCGAACGATCCCAAAATGGTCTATAATGATGACATTTTAACATTTAATCTTTTGACTCTAAATTACTGTTGGATGTGAATTAGGACTTTGTCAACTAAAATAAGTGTGTTTAAAGTCATTTCTGTGCCTGAAACGGGTCAAAATGGAAGCTTTTGAGTAAGTAAAACTCTGTAAAAATGGCAATTTTGTTCACTGTGAGGGTTTAAAAAGTGGTTATTTAACATGAGGCATGATCCAATTGACATTTTGAATCATTTTTGGTACAGTCCAAAAAATCATTTTTCGGATGAAAAACGATGACTCCGGACCTGTCGAACGATCCCAAAATGGTCTATAATGATGAAATTTCAACATTTAATCTTTTGACTCTAAATGACTGTTGGATGTGAATTATGACTTAGTCAACTAGAATAAGTGTGTTTAAAGTCATTTCTGTGCCTGAAACGGAACAAAATGGAAGCTTTTGAGTAAGCAAAACTCTGTAAAAATGGCAATTTTGGTCACTGTGACGGTTTAAAAAGTGGTTATTCAACATGAGGCATGATCCAATTGACATTTTGAATCATTTTTGGTACAGTGCAAAAAATCAATTTTCGGATGTAAACGATAACTCCGGACCTGTCGAACGATCCCAAAATGGTCTATAATGATGAAATTTTAACATTTAGTCTTTTGACTCTAAATTACTGTTGGATGTGAATTATGACTTTGTCAACTAAAATAAGTGTGTTTAAAGTCATTTCTGTGCCTGAAACGGGTCAAAATTGAAGCTTTTGAGTTAGCAAAACTCTGTAAAAATGGCAATTTTGGTCACTGTGAAGGTTTAAAAAGTGGTTATTCAACATGAGGCACGATCCAATTGACATTTTGAATCATTTTTGGTACAGTCCAAAAAATCAATTTTCGGATGAAAAACGATGACTCCGGACCTGTCGAACGATCCCAAAATGGTCAATATGGATGAAATTTCAACATTTAATCTTTTGACTCTAAATGACTGTTGGATGTGAATTATGACTTTGTCAACTAGCATAAGTGTGTTTAAAGTCATTTCTGTGCCTGAAACGGGTCAAAATGGAAGCTTTTGAGTAAGCAAAACTCTGTAAAAATGGCAATTTTGGTCACTGCGAGGGTTTAAAAAGTGATTATTCAACATGAGGCATGATCCAATTGACATTTTGAATCATTTTTGGTACAGTCCAAAAAATCAATTTTCGGATGAAAAACGATGACCCCGGACCTGTCGAACGATCCCAAAATGGTCTATAATGATGAAATTTTAACATTTAATCTTTTGACTCTAAATTACTGTTGGATGTGAATTAGGACTTTGTCAACTAAAATAAGTGTGTTTAAAGTAATTTCTGTGCCTGAAACGGGTCAAAATTGAAGCTTTTGAGTAAGCAAAACCCTGTAAAAATGGCAATTTTGGTCACTGTGAGGGTTTAAAAAGTGGTTATTCAACATGAGGCATGATCCAATTGACATTTTGAATCATTTTTGGTACAGTCCAAAAAATCATTTTTCGGATGAAAAACGATGACTCCGGACCTGTCGAACGATCCCAAAATGGTCTATAATGATGAAATTTTAACATTTAAGCTTTTGACTCTAAATTACTGTTGGATGTGAATTAGGACTTTGTCAACTAAAATAAGTGTGTTTAAAGTCATTTCTGTGCCTGAAACGGGTCAAAATTGAAGCTTTTGAGTAAGCAAAACTCTGTAAAAATGGCAATTTTGGTCACTGTGAGGGTTTAAAAAGTGGTTATTCAACATGAGGCATGATCCAATTGACATTTTGAATCATTTTTGGTACAGTCCAAAAAATCAATTTTCGGATGAAAACGATGACTCCGGACCTGTCGAACGATCCCAAAATGGTCTATAATGATGAAATTTTAACATTTAAGCTTTTGACTCTAAATTACTGTTGGATGTGAATTATGACTTTGTCAACTAAAATAAGTGTGTTTAAAGTCATTTCTGTGCCTGAAATGGGTCAAAATTGAAGCTTTTGAGTTAGCAAAACTCTGTAAAAATGGCAATTTTGGTCACTGTGAAGGTTTAAAAAGTGGTTATTCAACATGAGGCACGATCCAATTGACATTTTGAATCATTTTTGGTACAGTCCAAAAAATCAATTTTCGGATGAAAAACGATGACTCCGGACCTGTCGAACGATCCCAAAATGGTCTATAATGATGAAATTTTAACATTTAATCTTTTGACTCTAAATTACTGTTGGATGTGAATTAGGACTTTGTCAACTAAAATAAGTGTGTTTAAAGTCATTTCTGTGCCTGAAACGGGTCAAAATGGAAGCTTTTGAGTAAGCAAAACTCTGTAAAAATGGCAATTTTGGTCACTGTGAGGGTTTAAAAAGTGGTTATTTAACATGAGGCATGATCCAATTGACATTTTGAATCATTTTTGGTACAGTCCAAAAAATCATTTTTCGGATGAAAAACGATGACTCCGGACCTGTCGAACGATCCCAAAATGGTCTATAATGATGAAATTTCAACATTTAATCTTTTGACTCTAAATGACTGTTGGATGTGAATTATGACTTTGTCAACTAGAATAAGTGTGTTTAAAGTCATTTCTGTGCCTGAAACGGAACAAAATGGAAGCTTTTGAGTAAGCAAAACTCTGTAAAAATGGCAATTTTGGTCACTGTGAAGGTTTAAAAAGTGGTTATTCAACATGAGGCACGATCCAATTGACATTTTGAATCATTTTTGGTACAGTCCAAAAAATCAATTTTCGGATGAAAAACGATGACTCCGGACCTGTCGAACGATCCCAAAATGGTCTATAATGATGAAATTTTAACATTTAATCTTTTGACTCTAAATTACTGTTGGATGTGAATTAGGACTTTGTCAACTAAAATAAGTGTGTTTAAAGTCATTTCTGTGCCTGAAACGGGTCAAAATGGAAGCTTTTGAGTAAGCAAAACTCTGTAAAAATGGCAATTTTGGTCACTGTGAGGGTTTAAAAAGTGGTTATTTAACATGAGGCATGATCCAATTGACATTTTGAATCATTTTTGGTACAGTCCAAAAAATCATTTTTCGGATGAAAAACGATGACTCCGGACCTGTCGAACGATCCCAAAATGGTCTATAATGATGAAATTTCAACATTTAATCTTTTGACTCTAAATGACTGTTGGATGTGAATTATGACTTTGTCAACTAGAATAAGTGTGTTTAAAGTCATTTCTGTGCCTGAAACGGAACAAAATGGAAGCTTTTGAGTAAGCAAAACTCTGTAAAAATGGCAATTTTGGTCACTGTGACGGTTTAAAAAGTGGTTATTCAACATGAGGCATGATCCAATTGACATTTTGAATCATTTTTGGTACAGTGCAAAAAATCAATTTTCGGATGTAAACGATAACTCCGGACCTGTCGAACGATCCCAAAATGGTCTAAAATGATGAAATTTTAACATTTAGTCTTTTGACTCTAAATTACTGTTGGATGTGAATTATGACTTTGTCAACTAAAATAAGTGTGTTTAAAGTCATTTCTGTGCCTGAAACGGGTCAAAATTGAAGCTTTTGAGTTAGCAAAACTCTGTAAAAATTGCAATTCTGGTCACTGTGAAGGTTTAAAAAGTGGTTATTCAACATGAGGCACGATCCAATTGACATTTTGAATCATTTTTGGTACAGTCCAAAAAATCAATTTTCGGATGAAAAACGATGACTCCGGACCTGTCGAACGATCCCAAAATGGTCTATAATGATGAAATTTCAACATTTAATCTTTTGACTCTCAATTACTGTTGGATGTGAATTATGACTTTGTCAACTAAAATAAGTGTGTTTAAAGTCATTTCTGTGCCTGAAACGGGTCAAAATTGAAGCTTTTGAGTAAGCAAAACTCTGTAAAAATGGCAATTTTGGTCACTGTGAGGGTTTAAAAAGTGGTTATTCAACATGAGGCATGATCCAATTGACATTTTGAATCATTTTTGGTACAGTCCAAAAAATCAATTTTCGGATGAAAACGATGACTCCGGACCTGTCGAACGATCCCAAAATGGTCTATAATGATGAAATTTCAACATTTAATCTTTTGACTCTCAATTACTGTTGGATGTGAATTATGACTTTGTCAACTAGAATAAGTGTGTTTAAAGTCATTTCTGTGCCTGAAACGGGTCAAAATGGAAGCTTTTGAGTAAGCAAAACTCTGTAAAAATGGCAATTTTGGTCACTGTGAGGGTTTAAAAAGTGGTTATTTAACATGAGGCATGATCCAATTGACATTTTGAATAATTTTTGGTACAGTCCAAAAAATCATTTTTCGGATGAAAAACGATGACTCCGGACCTGTCGAACGATCCCAAAATGGTCTATAATGATGAAATTTCAACATTTAATCTTTTGACTCTAAATGACTGTTGGATGTGAATTATGACTTTGTCAACTAGAATAAGTGAGTTTAAAGTCATTTCTGTGCCTGAAACGGGTCAAAATGGAAGCTTTTGAGTAAGCAAAACTCTGTAAAAATGGCAATTTTGGTCACTGTGATGGTTTAAAAAGTGGTTATTCAACATGAGGCATGATCCAATTGACATTTTGAATCATTTTTGGTACAGTGCAAAAAATCAATTTTCGGATGAAAAACGATGACTCCGGACCTGTCGAACGATCCCAAAATGGTCTATAATGATGAAATTTTAACATTTAGTCTTTTGACTCTAAATTACTGTTGGATGTGAATTATGACTTTGTCAACTAAAATAAGTGTGTTTAAAGTCATTTCTGTGCCTGAAATGGGTCAAAATTGAAGCTTTTGTGTTAGCAAAACTCTGTAAAAATGGCAATTTTGGTCACTGTGAAGGTTTAAAAAGTGGTTATTCAACGTGAGGCACGATCCAATTGACATTTTGAATCATTTTTGGTACAGTCCAAAAAATCAATTTTCGGATGAAAAACGATGACTCCGGACCTGTCGAACGATCCCAAAATGGTCAATATGGATGAAATTTCAACATTTAATCTTTTGACTCTAAATGACTGTTGGATGTGAATTATGACTTTGTCAACTAGAATAAGTGTGTTTAAAGTCATTTCTGTGCCTGAAACGGGTCAAAATGGAAGCTTTTGAGTAAGCAAAACTCTGTAAAAATGGCAATTTTGGTCACTGTGAGGGTTTAAAAAGTGGTTATTTAACATGAGGCATGATCCAAATGACATTTTGAATCATTTTTGGTACAGTCCAAAAAATCAATTTTCGGATGAAAAACGATGACCCCGGACCTGTCGAACGATCCCAAAATGGTCTATAATGATGAAATTTTAACATTTAATCTTTTGACTCTAAATTACTGTTGGATGTGAATTAGGACTTTGTCAACTAAAATAAGTGTGTTTAAAGTCATTTCTGTGCCTGAAACGGGTCAAAATGGAAGCTTTTGAGTAAGCAAAACTCTGTAAAAATGGCAATTTTGTTCACTGTGAGGGTTTAAAAAGTGGTTATTTAACATGAGGCATGATCCAATTGACATTTTGAATCATTTTTGGTACAGTCCAAAAAATCATTTTTCGGATGAAAAACGATGACTCCGGACCTGTCGAACGATCCCAAAATGGTCTATAATGATGAAATTTCAACATTTAATCTTTTGACTCTAAATGACTGTTGGATGTGAATTATGACTTAGTCAACTAGAATAAGTGTGTTTAAAGTCATTTCTGTGCCTGAAACGGAACAAAATGGAAGCTTTTGAGTAAGCAAAACTCTGTAAAAATGGCAATTTTGGTCACTGTGACGGTTTAAAAAGTGGTTATTCAACATGAGGCATGATCCAATTGACATTTTGAATCATTTTTGGTACAGTGCAAAAAATCAATTTTCGGATGTAAACGATAACTCCGGACCTGTCGAACGATCCCAAAATGGTCTATAATGATGAAATTTTAACATTTAGTCTTTTGACTCTAAATTACTGTTGGATGTGAATTATGACTTTGTCAACTAAAATAAGTGTGTTTAAAGTCATTTCTGTGCCTGAAACGGGTCAAAATTGAAGCTTTTGAGTTAGCAAAACTCTGTAAAAATGGCAATTTTGGTCACTGTGAAGGTTTAAAAAGTGGTTATTCAACATGAGGCACGATCCAATTGACATTTTGAATCATTTTTGGTACAGTCCAAAAAATCAATTTTCGGATGAAAAACGATGACTCCGGACCTGTCGAACGATCCCAAAATGGTCAATATGGATGAAATTTCAACATTTAATCTTTTGACTCTAAATGACTGTTGGATGTGAATTATGACTTTGTCAACTAGCATAAGTGTGTTTAAAGTCATTTCTGTGCCTGAAACGGGTCAAAATGGAAGCTTTTGAGTAAGCAAAACTCTGTAAAAATGGCAATTTTGGTCACTGCGAGGGTTTAAAAAGTGATTATTCAACATGAGGCATGATCCAATTGACATTTTGAATCATTTTTGGTACAGTCCAAAAAATCAATTTTCGGATGAAAAACGATGACCCCGGACCTGTCGAACGATCCCAAAATGGTCTATAATGATGAAATTTTAACATTTAATCTTTTGACTCTAAATTACTGTTGGATGTGAATTAGGACTTTGTCAACTAAAATAAGTGTGTTTAAAGTAATTTCTGTGCCTGAAACGGGTCAAAATTGAAGCTTTTGAGTAAGCAAAACCCTGTAAAAATGGCAATTTTGGTCACTGTGAGGGTTTAAAAAGTGGTTATTCAACATGAGGCATGATCCAATTGACATTTTGAATCATTTTTGGTACAGTCCAAAAAATCATTTTTCGGATGAAAAACGATGACTCCGGACCTGTCGAACGATCCCAAAATGGTCTATAATGATGAAATTTTAACATTTAAGCTTTTGACTCTAAATTACTGTTGGATGTGAATTAGGACTTTGTCAACTAAAATAAGTGTGTTTAAAGTCATTTCTGTGCCTGAAACGGGTCAAAATTGAAGCTTTTGAGTAAGCAAAACTCTGTAAAAATGGCAATTTTGGTCACTGTGAGGGTTTAAAAAGTGGTTATTCAACATGAGGCATGATCCAATTGACATTTTGAATCATTTTTGGTACAGTCCAAAAAATCAATTTTCGGATGAAAACGATGACTCCGGACCTGTCGAACGATCCCAAAATGGTCTATAATGATGAAATTTTAACATTTAAGCTTTTGACTCTAAATTACTGTTGGATGTGAATTATGACTTTGTCAACTAAAATAAGTGTGTTTAAAGTCATTTCTGTGCCTGAAATGGGTCAAAATTGAAGCTTTTGAGTTAGCAAAACTCTGTAAAAATGGCAATTTTGGTCACTGTGAAGGTTTAAAAAGTGGTTATTCAACATGAGGCACGATCCAATTGACATTTTGAATCATTTTTGGTACAGTCCAAAAAATCAATTTTCGGATGAAAAACGATGACTCCGGACCTGTCGAACGATCCCAAAATGGTCTATAATGATGAAATTTTAACATTTAATCTTTTGACTCTAAATTACTGTTGGATGTGAATTAGGACTTTGTCAACTAAAATAAGTGTGTTTAAAGTCATTTCTGTGCCTGAAACGGGTCAAAATGGAAGCTTTTGAGTAAGCAAAACTCTGTAAAAATGGCAATTTTGGTCACTGTGAGGGTTTAAAAAGTGGTTATTTAACATGAGGCATGATCCAATTGACATTTTGAATCATTTTTGGTACAGTCCAAAAAATCATTTTTCGGATGAAAAACGATGACTCCGGACCTGTCGAACGATCCCAAAATGGTCTATAATGATGAAATTTCAACATTTAATCTTTTGACTCTAAATGACTGTTGGATGTGAATTATGACTTTGTCAACTAGAATAAGTGTGTTTAAAGTCATTTCTGTGCCTGAAACGGAACAAAATGGAAGCTTTTGAGTAAGCAAAACTCTGTAAAAATGGCAATTTTGGTCACTGTGAAGGTTTAAAAAGTGGTTATTCAACATGAGGCACGATCCAATTGACATTTTGAATCATTTTTGGTACAGTCCAAAAAATCAATTTTCGGATGAAAAACGATGACTCCGGACCTGTCGAACGATCCCAAAATGGTCTATAATGATGAAATTTTAACATTTAATCTTTTGACTCTAAATTACTGTTGGATGTGAATTAGGACTTTGTCAACTAAAATAAGTGTGTTTAAAGTCATTTCTGTGCCTGAAACGGGTCAAAATGGAAGCTTTTGAGTAAGCAAAACTCTGTAAAAATGGCAATTTTGGTCACTGTGAGGGTTTAAAAAGTGGTTATTTAACATGAGGCATGATCCAATTGACATTTTGAATCATTTTTGGTACAGTCCAAAAAATCATTTTTCGGATGAAAAACGATGACTCCGGACCTGTCGAACGATCCCAAAATGGTCTATAATGATGAAATTTCAACATTTAATCTTTTGACTCTAAATGACTGTTGGATGTGAATTATGACTTTGTCAACTAGAATAAGTGTGTTTAAAGTCATTTCTGTGCCTGAAACGGAACAAAATGGAAGCTTTTGAGTAAGCAAAACTCTGTAAAAATGGCAATTTTGGTCACTGTGACGGTTTAAAAAGTGGTTATTCAACATGAGGCATGATCCAATTGACATTTTGAATCATTTTTGGTACAGTGCAAAAAATCAATTTTCGGATGTAAACGATAACTCCGGACCTGTCGAACGATCCCAAAATGGTCTAAAATGATGAAATTTTAACATTTAGTCTTTTGACTCTAAATTACTGTTGGATGTGAATTATGACTTTGTCAACTAAAATAAGTGTGTTTAAAGTCATTTCTGTGCCTGAAACGGGTCAAAATTGAAGCTTTTGAGTTAGCAAAACTCTGTAAAAATTGCAATTCTGGTCACTGTGAAGGTTTAAAAAGTGGTTATTCAACATGAGGCACGATCCAATTGACATTTTGAATCATTTTTGGTACAGTCCAAAAAATCAATTTTCGGATGAAAAACGATGACTCCGGACCTGTCGAACGATCCCAAAATGGTCTATAATGATGAAATTTCAACATTTAATCTTTTGACTCTCAATTACTGTTGGATGTGAATTATGACTTTGTCAACTAAAATAAGTGTGTTTAAAGTCATTTCTGTGCCTGAAACGGGTCAAAATTGAAGCTTTTGAGTAAGCAAAACTCTGTAAAAATGGCAATTTTGGTCACTGTGAGGGTTTAAAAAGTGGTTATTCAACATGAGGCATGATCCAATTGACATTTTGAATCATTTTTGGTACAGTCCAAAAAATCAATTTTCGGATGAAAACGATGACTCCGGACCTGTCGAACGATCCCAAAATGGTCTATAATGATGAAATTTCAACATTTAATCTTTTGACTCTCAATTACTGTTGGATGTGAATTATGACTTTGTCAACTAGAATAAGTGTGTTTAAAGTCATTTCTGTGCCTGAAACGGGTCAAAATGGAAGCTTTTGAGTAAGCAAAACTCTGTAAAAATGGCAATTTTGGTCACTGTGAGGGTTTAAAAAGTGGTTATTTAACATGAGGCATGATCCAATTGACATTTTGAATCATTTTTGGTACAGTCCAAAAAATCATTTTTCGGATGAAAAACGATGACTCCGGACCTGTCGAACGATCCCAAAATGGTCTATAATGATGAAATTTCAACATTTAATCTTTTGACTCTAAATGACTGTTGGATGTGAATTATGACTTTGTCAACTAGAATAAGTGAGTTTAAAGTCATTTCTGTGCCTGAAACGGGTCAAAATGGAAGCTTTTGAGTAAGCAAAACTCTGTAAAAATGGCAATTTTGGTCACTGTGATGGTTTAAAAAGTGGTTATTCAACATGAGGCATGATCCAATTGACATTTTGAATCATTTTTGGTACAGTGCAAAAAATCAATTTTCGGATGAAAAACGATGACTCCGGACCTGTCGAACGATCCCAAAATGGTCTATAATGATGAAATTTTAACATTTAGTCTTTTGACTCTAAATTACTGTTGGATGTGAATTATGACTTTGTCAACTAAAATAAGTGTGTTTAAAGTCATTTCTGTGCCTGAAATGGGTCAAAATTGAAGCTTTTGAGTTAGCAAAACTCTGTAAAAATGGCAATTTTGGTCACTGTGAAGGTTTAAAAAGTGGTTATTCAAAATGAGGCACGATCCAATTGACATTTTGAATCATTTTTGGTACAGTCCAAAAAATCAATTTTCGGATGAAAAACGATGACTCCGGACCTGTCGAACGATCCCAAAATGGTCTATAATGATGAAATTTTAACATTTAATCTTTTGACTCTAAATTACTGTTGGATGTGAATTAGGACTTTGTCAACTAAAATAAGTGTGTTTAAAGTCATTTCTGTGCCTGAAACGGGTCAAAATGGAAGCTTTTGAGTAAGCAAAACTCTGTAAAAATGGCAATTTTGGTCACTGTGAGGGTTTAAAAAGTGGTTATTTAACATGAGGCATGATCCAATTGACATTTTGAATCATTTTTGGTACAGTCCAAAAAATCATTTTTCGGATGAAAAACGATGACTCCGGACCTGTCGAACGATCCCAAAATGGTGTATAATGATGAAATTTCAACATTTAATCTTTTGACTCTAAATGACTGTTGGATGTGAATTATGACTTTGTCAACTAGAATAAGTGTGTTTAAAGTCATTTCTGTGCCTGAAACGGAACAAAATGGAAGCTTTTGAGTAAGCAAAACTCTGTAAAAATGGCAATTTTGGTCACTGTGACGGTTTAAAAAGTGGTTATTCAACATGAGGCATGATCCAATTGACATTTTGAATCATTTTTGGTACAGTGCAAAAAATCAATTTTCGGATGTAAACGATAACTCCGGACCTGTCGAACGATCCCAAAATGGTCTAAAATGATGAAATTTTAACATTTAGTCTTTTGACTCTAAATTACTGTTGGATGTGAATTATGACTTTGTCAACTAAAATAAGTGTGTTTAAAGTCATTTCTGTGCCTGAAACGGGTCAAAATTGAAGCTTTTGAGTTAGCAAAACTCTGTAAAAATTGCAATTCTGGTCACTGTGAAGGTTTAAAAAGTGGTTATTCAACATGAGGCACGATCCAATTGACATTTTGAATCATTTTTGGTACAGTCCAAAAAATCAATTTTCGGATGAAAAACGATGACTCCGGACCTGTCGAACGATCCCAAAATGGTCTATAATGATGAAATTTCAACATTTAATCTTTTGACTCTCAATTACTGTTGGATGTGAATTATGACTTTGTCAACTAGAATAAGTGTGTTTAAAGTCATTTCTGTGCCTGAAACGGGTCAAAATGGAAGCTTTTGAGTAAGCAAAACTCTGTAAAAATGGCAATTTTGGTCACTGTGAGGGTTTAAAAAGTGGTTATTCAACATGAGGCATGATCCAATTGACATTTTGAATCATTTTTGGTACAGTCCAAAAAATCATTTTTCGGATGAAAAACGATGACTCCGGACCTGTCGAACGATCCCAAAATGGTCTATAATGATGAAATTTTAACATTTAAGCTTTTGACTCTAAATTACTGTTGGATGTGAATTAGGACTTTGTCAACTAAAATAAGTGTGTTTAAAGTCATTTCTGTGCCTGAAACGGGTCAAAATGGAAGCTTTTGAGTAAGCAAAACTCTGTAAAAATGGCAATTTTGGTCACTGTGAGGGTTTAAAAAGTGGTTATTCAACATGAGGCATGATCCAATTGACATTTTGAATCATTTTTGGTACAGTCCAAAAAATCATTTTTCGGATGAAAAACGATGACTCCGGACCTGTCGAACGATCCCAAAATGGTCTATAATGATGAAATTTCAACATTTAATCTTTTGACTCTCAATTACTGTTGGATGTGAATTATGACTTTGTCAACTAGAATAAGTGTGTTTAAAGTCATTTCTGTGCCTGAAACGGGTCAAAATGGAAGCTTTTGAGTAAGCAAAACTCTGTAAAAATGGCAATTTTGGTCACTGTGAGGGTTTAAAAAGTGGTTATTTAACATGAGGCATGATCCAATTGACATTTTGAATCATTTTTGGTACAGTCCAAAAAATCATTTTTCGGATGAAAAACGATGACTCCGGACCTGTCGAACGATCCCAAAATGGTCTATAATGATGAAATTTCAACATTTAATCTTTTGACTCTAAATGACTGTTGGATGTGAATTATGACTTTGTCAACTAGAATAAGTGAGTTTAAAGTCATTTCTGTGCCTGAAACGGGTCAAAATGGAAGCTTTTGAGTAAGCAAAACTCTGTAAAAATGGCAATTTTGGTCACTGTGATGGTTTAAAAAGTGGTTATTCAACATGAGGCATGATCCAATTGACATTTTGAATCATTTTTGGTACAGTGCAAAAAATCAATTTTCGGATGAAAAACGATGACTCCGGACCTGTCGAACGATCCCAAAATGGTCTATAATGATGAAATTTTAACATTTAGTCTTTTGACTCTAAATTACTGTTGGATGTGAATTATGACTTTGTCAACTAAAATAAGTGTGTTTAAAGTTATTTCTGTGCCTGAAATGGGTCAAAATTGAAGCTTTTGAGTTAGCAAAACTCTGTAAAAATGGCAATTTTGGTCACTGTGAAGGTTTAAAAAGTGGTTATTCAACGTGAGGCACGATCCAATTGACATTTTGAATCATTTTTGGTACAGTCCAAAAAATCAATTTTCGGATGAAAAACGATGACTCCGGACCTGTCGAACGATCCCAAAATGGTCAATATGGATGAAATTTCAACATTTAATCTTTTGACTCTAAATGACTGTTGGATGTGAATTATGACTTTGTCAACTAGAATAAGTGTGTTTAAAGTCATTTCTGTGCCTGAAACGGGTCAAAATGGAAGCTTTTGAGTAAGCAAAACTCTGTAAAAATGGCAATTTTGGTCACTGTGAGGGTTTAAAAAGTGGTTATTTAACATGAGGCATGATCCAAATGACATTTTGAATCATTTTTGGTACAGTCCAAAAAATCAATTTTCGGATGAAAAACGATGACCCCGGACCTGTCGAACGATCCCAAAATGGTCTATAATGATGACATTTTAACATTTAATCTTTTGACTCTAAATTACTGTTGGATGTGAATTAGGACTTTGTCAACTAAAATAAGTGTGTTTAAAGTCATTTCTGTGCCTGAAACGGGTCAAAATGGAAGCTTTTGAGTAAGTAAAACTCTGTAAAAATGGCAATTTTGTTCACTGTGAGGGTTTAAAAAGTGGTTATTTAACATGAGGCATGATCCAATTGACATTTTGAATCATTTTTGGTACAGTCCAAAAAATCATTTTTCGGATGAAAAACGATGACTCCGGACCTGTCGAACGATCCCAAAATGGTCTATAATGATGAAATTTCAACATTTAATCTTTTGACTCTAAATGACTGTTGGATGTGAATTATGACTTAGTCAACTAGAATAAGTGTGTTTAAAGTCATTTCTGTGCCTGAAACGGAACAAAATGGAAGCTTTTGAGTAAGCAAAACTCTGTAAAAATGGCAATTTTGGTCACTGTGACGGTTTAAAAAGTGGTTATTCAACATGAGGCATGATCCAATTGACATTTTGAATCATTTTTGGTACAGTGCAAAAAATCAATTTTCGGATGTAAACGATAACTCCGGACCTGTCGAACGATCCCAAAATGGTCTATAATGATGAAATTTTAACATTTAGTCTTTTGACTCTAAATTACTGTTGGATGTGAATTATGACTTTGTCAACTAAAATAAGTGTGTTTAAAGTCATTTCTGTGCCTGAAACGGGTCAAAATTGAAGCTTTTGAGTTAGCAAAACTCTGTAAAAATGGCAATTTTGGTCACTGTGAAGGTTTAAAAAGTGGTTATTCAACATGAGGCACGATCCAATTGACATTTTGAATCATTTTTGGTACAGTCCAAAAAATCAATTTTCGGATGAAAAACGATGACTCCGGACCTGTCGAACGATCCCAAAATGGTCAATATGGATGAAATTTCAACATTTAATCTTTTGACTCTAAATGACTGTTGGATGTGAATTATGACTTTGTCAACTAGCATAAGTGTGTTTAAAGTCATTTCTGTGCCTGAAACGGGTCAAAATGGAAGCTTTTGAGTAAGCAAAACTCTGTAAAAATGGCAATTTTGGTCACTGCGAGGGTTTAAAAAGTGATTATTCAACATGAGGCATGATCCAATTGACATTTTGAATCATTTTTGGTACAGTCCAAAAAATCAATTTTCGGATGAAAAACGATGACCCCGGACCTGTCGAACGATCCCAAAATGGTCTATAATGATGAAATTTTAACATTTAATCTTTTGACTCTAAATTACTGTTGGATGTGAATTAGGACTTTGTCAACTAAAATAAGTGTGTTTAAAGTAATTTCTGTGCCTGAAACGGGTCAAAATTGAAGCTTTTGAGTAAGCAAAACCCTGTAAAAATGGCAATTTTGGTCACTGTGAGGGTTTAAAAAGTGGTTATTCAACATGAGGCATGATCCAATTGACATTTTGAATCATTTTTGGTACAGTCCAAAAAATCATTTTTCGGATGAAAAACGATGACTCCGGACCTGTCGAACGATCCCAAAATGGTCTATAATGATGAAATTTTAACATTTAAGCTTTTGACTCTAAATTACTGTTGGATGTGAATTAGGACTTTGTCAACTAAAATAAGTGTGTTTAAAGTCATTTCTGTGCCTGAAACGGGTCAAAATTGAAGCTTTTGAGTAAGCAAAACTCTGTAAAAATGGCAATTTTGGTCACTGTGAGGGTTTAAAAAGTGGTTATTCAACATGAGGCATGATCCAATTGACATTTTGAATCATTTTTGGTACAGTCCAAAAAATCAATTTTCGGATGAAAACGATGACTCCGGACCTGTCGAACGATCCCAAAATGGTCTATAATGATGAAATTTTAACATTTAAGCTTTTGACTCTAAATTACTGTTGGATGTGAATTATGACTTTGTCAACTAAAATAAGTGTGTTTAAAGTCATTTCTGTGCCTGAAATGGGTCAAAATTGAAGCTTTTGAGTTAGCAAAACTCTGTAAAAATGGCAATTTTGGTCACTGTGAAGGTTTAAAAAGTGGTTATTCAACATGAGGCACGATCCAATTGACATTTTGAATCATTTTTGGTACAGTCCAAAAAATCAATTTTCGGATGAAAAACGATGACTCCGGACCTGTCGAACGATCCCAAAATGGTCTATAATGATGAAATTTTAACATTTAATCTTTTGACTCTAAATTACTGTTGGATGTGAATTAGGACTTTGTCAACTAAAATAAGTGTGTTTAAAGTCATTTCTGTGCCTGAAACGGGTCAAAATGGAAGCTTTTGAGTAAGCAAAACTCTGTAAAAATGGCAATTTTGGTCACTGTGAGGGTTTAAAAAGTGGTTATTTAACATGAGGCATGATCCAATTGACATTTTGAATCATTTTTGGTACAGTCCAAAAAATCATTTTTCGGATGAAAAACGATGACTCCGGACCTGTCGAACGATCCCAAAATGGTCTATAATGATGAAATTTCAACATTTAATCTTTTGACTCTAAATGACTGTTGGATGTGAATTATGACTTTGTCAACTAGAATAAGTGTGTTTAAAGTCATTTCTGTGCCTGAAACGGAACAAAATGGAAGCTTTTGAGTAAGCAAAACTCTGTAAAAATGGCAATTTTGGTCACTGTGAAGGTTTAAAAAGTGGTTATTCAACATGAGGCACGATCCAATTGACATTTTGAATCATTTTTGGTACAGTCCAAAAAATCAATTTTCGGATGAAAAACGATGACTCCGGACCTGTCGAACGATCCCAAAATGGTCTATAATGATGAAATTTTAACATTTAATCTTTTGACTCTAAATTACTGTTGGATGTGAATTAGGACTTTGTCAACTAAAATAAGTGTGTTTAAAGTCATTTCTGTGCCTGAAACGGGTCAAAATGGAAGCTTTTGAGTAAGCAAAACTCTGTAAAAATGGCAATTTTGGTCACTGTGAGGGTTTAAAAAGTGGTTATTTAACATGAGGCATGATCCAATTGACATTTTGAATCATTTTTGGTACAGTCCAAAAAATCATTTTTCGGATGAAAAACGATGACTCCGGACCTGTCGAACGATCCCAAAATGGTCTATAATGATGAAATTTCAACATTTAATCTTTTGACTCTAAATGACTGTTGGATGTGAATTATGACTTTGTCAACTAGAATAAGTGAGTTTAAAGTCATTTCTGTGCCTGAAACGGGTCAAAATGGAAGCTTTTGAGTAAGCAAAACTCTGTAAAAATGGCAATTTTGGTCACTGTGATGGTTTAAAAAGTGGTTATTCAACATGAGGCATGATCCAATTGACATTTTGAATCATTTTTGGTACAGTGCAAAAAATCAATTTTCGGATGAAAAACGATGACTCCGGACCTGTCGAACGATCCCAAAATGGTCTATAATGATGAAATTTTAACATTTAGTCTTTTGACTCTAAATTACTGTTGGATGTGAATTATGACTTTGTCAACTAAAATAAGTGTGTTTAAAGTTATTTCTGTGCCTGAAATGGGTCAAAATTGAAGCTTTTGAGTTAGCAAAACTCTGTAAAAATGGCAATTTTGGTCACTGTGAAGGTTTAAAAAGTGGTTATTCAACGTGAGGCACGATCCAATTGACATTTTGAATCATTTTTGGTACAGTCCAAAAAATCAATTTTCGGATGAAAAACGATGACTCCGGACCTGTCGAACGATCCCAAAATGGTCAATATGGATGAAATTTCAACATTTAATCTTTTGACTCTAAATGACTGTTGGATGTGAATTATGACTTTGTCAACTAGAATAAGTGTGTTTAAAGTCATTTCTGTGCCTGAAACGGGTCAAAATGGAAGCTTTTGAGTAAGCAAAACTCTGTAAAAATGGCAATTTTGGTCACTGTGAGGGTTTAAAAAGTGGTTATTTAACATGAGGCATGATCCAAATGACATTTTGAATCATTTTTGGTACAGTCCAAAAAATCAATTTTCGGATGAAAAACGATGACCCCGGACCTGTCGAACGATCCCAAAATGGTCTATAATGATGACATTTTAACATTTAATCTTTTGACTCTAAATTACTGTTGGATGTGAATTAGGACTTTGTCAACTAAAATAAGTGTGTTTAAAGTCATTTCTGTGCCTGAAACGGGTCAAAATGGAAGCTTTTGAGTAAGTAAAACTCTGTAAAAATGGCAATTTTGTTCACTGTGAGGGTTTAAAAAGTGGTTATTTAACATGAGGCATGATCCAATTGACATTTTGAATCATTTTTGGTACAGTCCAAAAAATCATTTTTCGGATGAAAAACGATGACTCCGGACCTGTCGAACGATCCCAAAATGGTCTATAATGATGAAATTTCAACATTTAATCTTTTGACTCTAAATGACTGTTGGATGTGAATTATGACTTAGTCAACTAGAATAAGTGTGTTTAAAGTCATTTCTGTGCCTGAAACGGAACAAAATGGAAGCTTTTGAGTAAGCAAAACTCTGTAAAAATGGCAATTTTGGTCACTGTGACGGTTTAAAAAGTGGTTATTCAACATGAGGCATGATCCAATTGACATTTTGAATCATTTTTGGTACAGTGCAAAAAATCAATTTTCGGATGTAAACGATAACTCCGGACCTGTCGAACGATCCCAAAATGGTCTATAATGATGAAATTTTAACATTTAGTCTTTTGACTCTAAATTACTGTTGGATGTGAATTATGACTTTGTCAACTAAAATAAGTGTGTTTAAAGTCATTTCTGTGCCTGAAACGGGTCAAAATTGAAGCTTTTGAGTTAGCAAAACTCTGTAAAAATGGCAATTTTGGTCACTGTGAAGGTTTAAAAAGTGGTTATTCAACATGAGGCACGATCCAATTGACATTTTGAATCATTTTTGGTACAGTCCAAAAAATCAATTTTCGGATGAAAAACGATGACTCCGGACCTGTCGAACGATCCCAAAATGGTCAATATGGATGAAATTTCAACATTTAATCTTTTGACTCTAAATGACTGTTGGATGTGAATTATGACTTTGTCAACTAGCATAAGTGTGTTTAAAGTCATTTCTGTGCCTGAAACGGGTCAAAATGGAAGCTTTTGAGTAAGCAAAACTCTGTAAAAATGGCAATTTTGGTCACTGCGAGGGTTTAAAAAGTGATTATTCAACATGAGGCATGATCCAATTGACATTTTGAATCATTTTTGGTACAGTCCAAAAAATCAATTTTCGGATGAAAAACGATGACCCCGGACCTGTCGAACGATCCCAAAATGGTCTATAATGATGAAATTTTAACATTTAATCTTTTGACTCTAAATTACTGTTGGATGTGAATTAGGACTTTGTCAACTAAAATAAGTGTGTTTAAAGTAATTTCTGTGCCTGAAACGGGTCAAAATTGAAGCTTTTGAGTAAGCAAAACCCTGTAAAAATGGCAATTTTGGTCACTGTGAGGGTTTAAAAAGTGGTTATTCAACATGAGGCATGATCCAATTGACATTTTGAATCATTTTTGGTACAGTCCAAAAAATCATTTTTCGGATGAAAAACGATGACTCCGGACCTGTCGAACGATCCCAAAATGGTCTATAATGATGAAATTTTAACATTTAAGCTTTTGACTCTAAATTACTGTTGGATGTGAATTAGGACTTTGTCAACTAAAATAAGTGTGTTTAAAGTCATTTCTGTGCCTGAAACGGGTCAAAATTGAAGCTTTTGAGTAAGCAAAACTCTGTAAAAATGGCAATTTTGGTCACTGTGAGGGTTTAAAAAGTGGTTATTCAACATGAGGCATGATCCAATTGACATTTTGAATCATTTTTGGTACAGTCCAAAAAATCAATTTTCGGATGAAAACGATGACTCCGGACCTGTCGAACGATCCCAAAATGGTCTATAATGATGAAATTTTAACATTTAAGCTTTTGACTCTAAATTACTGTTGGATGTGAATTATGACTTTGTCAACTAAAATAAGTGTGTTTAAAGTCATTTCTGTGCCTGAAATGGGTCAAAATTGAAGCTTTTGAGTTAGCAAAACTCTGTAAAAATGGCAATTTTGGTCACTGTGAAGGTTTAAAAAGTGGTTATTCAACATGAGGCACGATCCAATTGACATTTTGAATCATTTTTGGTACAGTCCAAAAAATCAATTTTCGGATGAAAAACGATGACTCCGGACCTGTCGAACGATCCCAAAATGGTCTATAATGATGAAATTTTAACATTTAATCTTTTGACTCTAAATTACTGTTGGATGTGAATTAGGACTTTGTCAACTAAAATAAGTGTGTTTAAAGTCATTTCTGTGCCTGAAACGGGTCAAAATGGAAGCTTTTGAGTAAGCAAAACTCTGTAAAAATGGCAATTTTGGTCACTGTGAGGGTTTAAAAAGTGGTTATTTAACATGAGGCATGATCCAATTGACATTTTGAATCATTTTTGGTACAGTCCAAAAAATCATTTTTCGGATGAAAAACGATGACTCCGGACCTGTCGAACGATCCCAAAATGGTCTATAATGATGAAATTTCAACATTTAATCTTTTGACTCTAAATGACTGTTGGATGTGAATTATGACTTTGTCAACTAGAATAAGTGTGTTTAAAGTCATTTCTGTGCCTGAAACGGAACAAAATGGAAGCTTTTGAGTAAGCAAAACTCTGTAAAAATGGCAATTTTGGTCACTGTGAAGGTTTAAAAAGTGGTTATTCAACATGAGGCACGATCCAATTGACATTTTGAATCATTTTTGGTACAGTCCAAAAAATCAATTTTCGGATGAAAAACGATGACTCCGGACCTGTCGAACGATCCCAAAATGGTCTATAATGATGAAATTTTAACATTTAATCTTTTGACTCTAAATTACTGTTGGATGTGAATTAGGACTTTGTCAACTAAAATAAGTGTGTTTAAAGTCATTTCTGTGCCTGAAACGGGTCAAAATGGAAGCTTTTGAGTAAGCAAAACTCTGTAAAAATGGCAATTTTGGTCACTGTGAGGGTTTAAAAAGTGGTTATTTAACATGAGGCATGATCCAATTGACATTTTGAATCATTTTTGGTACAGTCCAAAAAATCATTTTTCGGATGAAAAACGATGACTCCGGACCTGTCGAACGATCCCAAAATGGTCTATAATGATGAAATTTCAACATTTAATCTTTTGACTCTAAATGACTGTTGGATGTGAATTATGACTTTGTCAACTAGAATAAGTGTGTTTAAAGTCATTTCTGTGCCTGAAACGGAACAAAATGGAAGCTTTTGAGTAAGCAAAACTCTGTAAAAATGGCAATTTTGGTCACTGTGACGGTTTAAAAAGTGGTTATTCAACATGAGGCATGATCCAATTGACATTTTGAATCATTTTTGGTACAGTGCAAAAAATCAATTTTCGGATGTAAACGATAACTCCGGACCTGTCGAACGATCCCAAAATGGTCTAAAATGATGAAATTTTAACATTTAGTCTTTTGACTCTAAATTACTGTTGGATGTGAATTATGACTTTGTCAACTAAAATAAGTGTGTTTAAAGTCATTTCTGTGCCTGAAACGGGTCAAAATTGAAGCTTTTGAGTTAGCAAAACTCTGTAAAAATTGCAATTCTGGTCACTGTGAAGGTTTAAAAAGTGGTTATTCAACATGAGGCACGATCCAATTGACATTTTGAATCATTTTTGGTACAGTCCAAAAAATCAATTTTCGGATGAAAAACGATGACTCCGGACCTGTCGAACGATCCCAAAATGGTCTATAATGATGAAATTTCAACATTTAATCTTTTGACTCTCAATTACTGTTGGATGTGAATTATGACTTTGTCAACTAAAATAAGTGTGTTTAAAGTCATTTCTGTGCCTGAAACGGGTCAAAATTGAAGCTTTTGAGTAAGCAAAACTCTGTAAAAATGGCAATTTTGGTCACTGTGAGGGTTTAAAAAGTGGTTATTCAACATGAGGCATGATCCAATTGACATTTTGAATCATTTTTGGTACAGTCCAAAAAATCAATTTTCGGATGAAAACGATGACTCCGGACCTGTCGAACGATCCCAAAATGGTCTATAATGATGAAATTTCAACATTTAATCTTTTGACTCTCAATTACTGTTGGATGTGAATTATGACTTTGTCAACTAGAATAAGTGTGTTTAAAGTCATTTCTGTGCCTGAAACGGGTCAAAATGGAAGCTTTTGAGTAAGCAAAACTCTGTAAAAATGGCAATTTTGGTCACTGTGAGGGTTTAAAAAGTGGTTATTTAACATGAGGCATGATCCAATTGACATTTTGAATCATTTTTGGTACAGTCCAAAAAATCATTTTTCGGATGAAAAACGATGACTCCGGACCTGTCGAACGATCCCAAAATGGTCTATAATGATGAAATTTCAACATTTAATCTTTTGACTCTAAATGACTGTTGGATGTGAATTATGACTTTGTCAACTAGAATAAGTGAGTTTAAAGTCATTTCTGTGCCTGAAACGGGTCAAAATGGAAGCTTTTGAGTAAGCAAAACTCTGTAAAAATGGCAATTTTGGTCACTGTGATGGTTTAAAAAGTGGTTATTCAACATGAGGCATGATCCAATTGACATTTTGAATCATTTTTGGTACAGTGCAAAAAATCAATTTTCGGATGAAAAACGATGACTCCGGACCTGTCGAACGATCCCAAAATGGTCTATAATGATGAAATTTTAACATTTAGTCTTTTGACTCTAAATTACTGTTGGATGTGAATTATGACTTTGTCAACTAAAATAAGTGTGTTTAAAGTCATTTCTGTGCCTGAAATGGGTCAAAATTGAAGCTTTTGTGTTAGCAAAACTCTGTAAAAATGGCAATTTTGGTCACTGTGAAGGTTTAAAAAGTGGTTATTCAACGTGAGGCACGATCCAATTGACATTTTGAATCATTTTTGGTACAGTCCAAAAAATCAATTTTCGGATGAAAAACGATGACTCCGGACCTGTCGAACGATCCCAAAATGGTCAATATGGATGAAATTTCAACATTTAATCTTTTGACTCTAAATGACTGTTGGATGTGAATTATGACTTTGTCAACTAGAATAAGTGTGTTTAAAGTCATTTCTGTGCCTGAAACGGGTCAAAATGGAAGCTTTTGAGTAAGCAAAACTCTGTAAAAATGGCAATTTTGGTCACTGTGAGGGTTTAAAAAGTGGTTATTTAACATGAGGCATGATCCAAATGACATTTTGAATCATTTTTGGTACAGTCCAAAAAATCAATTTTCGGATGAAAAACGATGACCCCGGACCTGTCGAACGATCCCAAAATGGTCTATAATGATGAAATTTTAACATTTAATCTTTTGACTCTAAATTACTGTTGGATGTGAATTAGGACTTTGTCAACTAAAATAAGTGTGTTTAAAGTCATTTCTGTGCCTGAAACGGGTCAAAATGGAAGCTTTTGAGTAAGCAAAACTCTGTAAAAATGGCAATTTTGTTCACTGTGAGGGTTTAAAAAGTGGTTATTTAACATGAGGCATGATCCAATTGACATTTTGAATCATTTTTGGTACAGTCCAAAAAATCATTTTTCGGATGAAAAACGATGACTCCGGACCTGTCGAACGATCCCAAAATGGTCTATAATGATGAAATTTCAACATTTAATCTTTTGACTCTAAATGACTGTTGGATGTGAATTATGACTTAGTCAACTAGAATAAGTGTGTTTAAAGTCATTTCTGTGCCTGAAACGGAACAAAATGGAAGCTTTTGAGTAAGCAAAACTCTGTAAAAATGGCAATTTTGGTCACTGTGACGGTTTAAAAAGTGGTTATTCAACATGAGGCATGATCCAATTGACATTTTGAATCATTTTTGGTACAGTGCAAAAAATCAATTTTCGGATGTAAACGATAACTCCGGACCTGTCGAACGATCCCAAAATGGTCTATAATGATGAAATTTTAACATTTAGTCTTTTGACTCTAAATTACTGTTGGATGTGAATTATGACTTTGTCAACTAAAATAAGTGTGTTTAAAGTCATTTCTGTGCCTGAAACGGGTCAAAATTGAAGCTTTTGAGTTAGCAAAACTCTGTAAAAATGGCAATTTTGGTCACTGTGAAGGTTTAAAAAGTGGTTATTCAACATGAGGCACGATCCAATTGACATTTTGAATCATTTTTGGTACAGTCCAAAAAATCAATTTTCGGATGAAAAACGATGACTCCGGACCTGTCGAACGATCCCAAAATGGTCAATATGGATGAAATTTCAACATTTAATCTTTTGACTCTAAATGACTGTTGGATGTGAATTATGACTTTGTCAACTAGCATAAGTGTGTTTAAAGTCATTTCTGTGCCTGAAACGGGTCAAAATGGAAGCTTTTGAGTAAGCAAAACTCTGTAAAAATGGCAATTTTGGTCACTGCGAGGGTTTAAAAAGTGGTTATTCAACATGAGGCATGATCCAATTGACATTTTGAATCATTTTTGGTACAGTCCAAAAAATCATTTTTCGGATGAAAAACGATGACTCCGGACCTGTCGAACGATCCCAAAATGGTCTATAATGATGAAATTTTAACATTTAAGCTTTTGACTCTAAATTACTGTTGGATGTGAATTAGGACTTTGTCAACTAGAATAAGTGTGTTTAAAGTCATTTCTGTGCCTGAAACGAGTCAAAATTGAAGCTTTTGAGTAAGCAAAACTCTGTAAAAATGGCAATTTTGGTCACTTTGAGGGTTTAAAAAGTGGTTATTCAACATGAGGCATGATCCAATTGACATTTTGAATCATTTTTGGTACAGTCCAAAAAATCAATTTTCGGATGAAAACGATGACTCCGGACCTGTCGAACGATCCCAAAATGGTCTATAATGATGAAATTTTAACATTTAAGCTTTTGACTCTAAATTACTGTTGGATGTGAATTATGACTTTGTCAACTAAAATAAGTGTGTTTAAAGTCATTTCTGTGCCTGAAATGGGTCAAAATTGAAGCTTTTGAGTTAGCAAAACTCTGTAAAAATGGCAATTTTGGTCACTGTGAAGGTTTAAAAAGTGGTTATTCAACATGAGGCACGATCCAATTGACATTTTGAATCATTTTTGGTACAGTCCAAAAAATCAATTTTCGGATGAAAAACGATGACTCCGGACCTGTCGAACGATCCCAAAATGGTCTATAATGATGAAATTTTAACATTTAATCTTTTGACTCTAAATTACTGTTGGATGTGAATTAGGACTTTGTCAACTAAAATAAGTGTGTTTAAAGTCATTTCTGTGCCTGAAACGGGTCAAAATGGAAGCTTTTGAGTAAGCAAAACTCTGTAAAAATGGCAATTTTGGTCACTGTGAGGGTTTAAAAAGTGGTTATTTAACATGAGGCATGATCCAATTGACATTTTGAATCATTTTTGGTACAGTCCAAAAAATCATTTTTCGGATGAAAAACGATGACTCCGGACCTGTCGAACGATCCCAAAATGGTCTATAATGATGAAATTTCAACATTTAATCTTTTGACTCTAAATGACTGTTGGATGTGAATTATGACTTTGTCAACTAGAATAAGTGTGTTTAAAGTCATTTCTGTGCCTGAAACGGAACAAAATGGAAGCTTTTGAGTAAGCAAAACTCTGTAAAAATGGCAATTTTGGTCACTGTGACGGTTTAAAAAGTGGTTATTCAACATGAGGCATGATCCAATTGACATTTTGAATCATTTTTGGTACAGTGCAAAAAATCAATTTTCGGATGTAAACGATAACTCCGGACCTGTCGAACGATCCCAAAATGGTCTAAAATGATGAAATTTTAACATTTAGTCTTTTGACTCTAAATTACTGTTGGATGTGAATTATGACTTTGTCAACTAAAATAAGTGTGTTTAAAGTCGTTTCTGTGCCTGAAACGGGTCAAAATTGAAGCTTTTGAGTTAGCAAAACTCTGTAAAAATTGCAATTCTGGTCACTGTGAAGGTTTAAAAAGTGGTTATTCAACATGAGGCACGATCCAATTGACATTTTGAATCATTTTTGGTACAGTCCAAAAAATCAATTTTCGGATGAAAAACGATGACTCCGGACCTGTCGAACGATCCCAAAATGGTCTATAATGATGAAATTTCAACATTTAATCTTTTGACTCTCAATTACTGTTGGATGTGAATTATGACTTTGTCAACTAGAATAAGTGTGTTTAAAGTCATTTCTGTGCCTGAAACGGGTCAAAATGGAAGCTTTTGAGTAAGCAAAACTCTGTAAAAATGGCAATTTTGGTCACTGTGAGGGTTTAAAAAGTGGTTATTCAACATGAGGCATGATCCAATTGACATTTTGAATCATTTTTGGTACAGTCCAAAAAATCATTTTTCGGATGAAAAACGATGACTCCGGACCTGTCGAACGATCCCAAAATGGTCTATAATGATGAAATTTTAACATTTAAGCTTTTGACTCTAAATTACTGTTGGATGTGAATTAGGACTTTGTCAACTAAAATAAGTGTGTTTAAAGTCATTTCTGTGCCTGAAACGGGTAAAAATTGAAGCTTTTGAGTAAGCAAAACTCTGTAAAAATGGCAATTTTGGTCACTGTGAGGGTTTAAAAAGTGGTTATTCAACATGAGGCATGATCCAATTGACATTTTGAATCATTTTTGGTACAGTCCAAAAAATCAATTTTCGGATGAAAACGATGACTCCGGGCCTGTCGAACGATCCCAAAATGGTCTATAATGATGAAATTTCAACATTTAATCTTTTGACTCTCAATTACTGTTGGATGTGAATTATGACTTTGTCAACTAGAATAAGTGTGTTTAAAGTCATTTCTGTGCCTGAAACGGGTCAAAATGGAAGCTTTTGAGTAAGCAAAACTCTGTAAAAATGGCAATTTTGGTCACTGTGAGGGTTTAAAAAGTGGTTATTTAACATGAGGCATGATCCAATTGACATTTTGAATCATTTTTGGTACAGTCCAAAAAATCATTTTTCGGATGAAAAACGATGACTCCGGACCTGTCGAACGATCCCAAAATGGTCTATAATGATGAAATTTCAACATTTAATCTTTTGACTCTAAATGACTGTTGGATGTGAATTATGACTTTGTCAACTAGAATAAGTGAGTTTAAAGTCATTTCTGTGCCTGAAACGGGTCAAAATGGAAGCTTTTGAGTAAGCAAAACTCTGTAAAAATGGCAATTTTGGTCACTGTGATGGTTTAAAAAGTGGTTATTCAACATGAGGCATGATCCAATTGACATTTTGAATCATTTTTGGTACAGTGCAAAAAATCAATTTTCGGATGAAAAACGATGACTCCGGACCTGTCGAACGATCCCAAAATGGTCTATAATGATGAAATTTTAACATTTAGTCTTTTGACTCTAAATTACTGTTGGATGTGAATTATGACTTTGTCAACTAAAATAAGTGTGTTTAAAGTTATTTCTGTGCCTGAAATGGGTCAAAATTGAAGCTTTTGAGTTAGCAAAACTCTGTAAAAATGGCAATTTTGGTCACTGTGAAGGTTTAAAAAGTGGTTATTCAACGTGAGGCACGATCCAATTGACATTTTGAATCATTTTTGGTACAGTCCAAAAAATCAATTTTCGGATGAAAAACGATGACTCCGGACCTGTCGAACGATCCCAAAATGGTCAATATGGATGAAATTTCAACATTTAATCTTTTGACTCTAAATGACTGTTGGATGTGAATTATGACTTTGTCAACTAGAATAAGTGTGTTTAAAGTCATTTCTGTGCCTGAAACGGGTCAAAATGGAAGCTTTTGAGTAAGCAAAACTCTGTAAAAATGGCAATTTTGGTCACTGTGAGGGTTTAAAAAGTGGTTATTTAACATGAGGCATGATCCAAATGACATTTTGAATCATTTTTGGTACAGTCCAAAAAATCAATTTTCGGATGAAAAACGATGACCCCGGACCTGTCGAACGATCCCAAAATGGTCTATAATGATGACATTTTAACATTTAATCTTTTGACTCTAAATTACTGTTGGATGTGAATTAGGACTTTGTCAACTAAAATAAGTGTGTTTAAAGTCATTTCTGTGCCTGAAACGGGTCAAAATGGAAGCTTTTGAGTAAGTAAAACTCTGTAAAAATGGCAATTTTGTTCACTGTGAGGGTTTAAAAAGTGGTTATTTAACATGAGGCATGATCCAATTGACATTTTGAATCATTTTTGGTACAGTCCAAAAAATCATTTTTCGGATGAAAAACGATGACTCCGGACCTGTCGAACGATCCCAAAATGGTCTATAATGATGAAATTTCAACATTTAATCTTTTGACTCTAAATGACTGTTGGATGTGAATTATGACTTAGTCAACTAGAATAAGTGTGTTTAAAGTCATTTCTGTGCCTGAAACGGAACAAAATGGAAGCTTTTGAGTAAGCAAAACTCTGTAAAAATGGCAATTTTGGTCACTGTGACGGTTTAAAAAGTGGTTATTCAACATGAGGCATGATCCAATTGACATTTTGAATCATTTTTGGTACAGTGCAAAAAATCAATTTTCGGATGTAAACGATAACTCCGGACCTGTCGAACGATCCCAAAATGGTCTATAATGATGAAATTTTAACATTTAGTCTTTTGACTCTAAATTACTGTTGGATGTGAATTATGACTTTGTCAACTAAAATAAGTGTGTTTAAAGTCATTTCTGTGCCTGAAACGGGTCAAAATTGAAGCTTTTGAGTTAGCAAAACTCTGTAAAAATGGCAATTTTGGTCACTGTGAAGGTTTAAAAAGTGGTTATTCAACATGAGGCACGATCCAATTGACATTTTGAATCATTTTTGGTACAGTCCAAAAAATCAATTTTCGGATGAAAAACGATGACTCCGGACCTGTCGAACGATCCCAAAATGGTCAATATGGATGAAATTTCAACATTTAATCTTTTGACTCTAAATGACTGTTGGATGTGAATTATGACTTTGTCAACTAGCATAAGTGTGTTTAAAGTCATTTCTGTGCCTGAAACGGGTCAAAATGGAAGCTTTTGAGTAAGCAAAACTCTGTAAAAATGGCAATTTTGGTCACTGCGAGGGTTTAAAAAGTGATTATTCAACATGAGGCATGATCCAATTGACATTTTGAATCATTTTTGGTACAGTCCAAAAAATCAATTTTCGGATGAAAAACGATGACCCCGGACCTGTCGAACGATCCCAAAATGGTCTATAATGATGAAATTTTAACATTTAATCTTTTGACTCTAAATTACTGTTGGATGTGAATTAGGACTTTGTCAACTAAAATAAGTGTGTTTAAAGTAATTTCTGTGCCTGAAACGGGTCAAAATTGAAGCTTTTGAGTAAGCAAAACCCTGTAAAAATGGCAATTTTGGTCACTGTGAGGGTTTAAAAAGTGGTTATTCAACATGAGGCATGATCCAATTGACATTTTGAATCATTTTTGGTACAGTCCAAAAAATCATTTTTCGGATGAAAAACGATGACTCCGGACCTGTCGAACGATCCCAAAATGGTCTATAATGATGAAATTTTAACATTTAAGCTTTTGACTCTAAATTACTGTTGGATGTGAATTAGGACTTTGTCAACTAAAATAAGTGTGTTTAAAGTCATTTCTGTGCCTGAAACGGGTCAAAATTGAAGCTTTTGAGTAAGCAAAACTCTGTAAAAATGGCAATTTTGGTCACTGTGAGGGTTTAAAAAGTGGTTATTCAACATGAGGCATGATCCAATTGACATTTTGAATCATTTTTGGTACAGTCCAAAAAATCAATTTTCGGATGAAAACGATGACTCCGGACCTGTCGAACGATCCCAAAATGGTCTATAATGATGAAATTTTAACATTTAAGCTTTTGACTCTAAATTACTGTTGGATGTGAATTATGACTTTGTCAACTAAAATAAGTGTGTTTAAAGTCATTTCTGTGCCTGAAATGGGTCAAAATTGAAGCTTTTGAGTTAGCAAAACTCTGTAAAAATGGCAATTTTGGTCACTGTGAAGGTTTAAAAAGTGGTTATTCAACATGAGGCACGATCCAATTGACATTTTGAATCATTTTTGGTACAGTCCAAAAAATCAATTTTCGGATGAAAAACGATGACTCCGGACCTGTCGAACGATCCCAAAATGGTCTATAATGATGAAATTTTAACATTTAATCTTTTGACTCTAAATTACTGTTGGATGTGAATTAGGACTTTGTCAACTAAAATAAGTGTGTTTAAAGTCATTTCTGTGCCTGAAACGGGTCAAAATGGAAGCTTTTGAGTAAGCAAAACTCTGTAAAAATGGCAATTTTGGTCACTGTGAGGGTTTAAAAAGTGGTTATTTAACATGAGGCATGATCCAATTGACATTTTGAATCATTTTTGGTACAGTCCAAAAAATCATTTTTCGGATGAAAAACGATGACTCCGGACCTGTCGAACGATCCCAAAATGGTCTATAATGATGAAATTTCAACATTTAATCTTTTGACTCTAAATGACTGTTGGATGTGAATTATGACTTTGTCAACTAGAATAAGTGTGTTTAAAGTCATTTCTGTGCCTGAAACGGAACAAAATGGAAGCTTTTGAGTAAGCAAAACTCTGTAAAAATGGCAATTTTGGTCACTGTGAAGGTTTAAAAAGTGGTTATTCAACATGAGGCACGATCCAATTGACATTTTGAATCATTTTTGGTACAGTCCAAAAAATCAATTTTCGGATGAAAAACGATGACTCCGGACCTGTCGAACGATCCCAAAATGGTCTATAATGATGAAATTTTAACATTTAATCTTTTGACTCTAAATTACTGTTGGATGTGAATTAGGACTTTGTCAACTAAAATAAGTGTGTTTAAAGTCATTTCTGTGCCTGAAACGGGTCAAAATGGAAGCTTTTGAGTAAGCAAAACTCTGTAAAAATGGCAATTTTGGTCACTGTGAGGGTTTAAAAAGTGGTTATTTAACATGAGGCATGATCCAATTGACATTTTGAATCATTTTTGGTACAGTCCAAAAAATCATTTTTCGGATGAAAAACGATGACTCCGGACCTGTCGAACGATCCCAAAATGGTCTATAATGATGAAATTTCAACATTTAATCTTTTGACTCTAAATGACTGTTGGATGTGAATTATGACTTTGTCAACTAGAATAAGTGTGTTTAAAGTCATTTCTGTGCCTGAAACGGAACAAAATGGAAGCTTTTGAGTAAGCAAAACTCTGTAAAAATGGCAATTTTGGTCACTGTGACGGTTTAAAAAGTGGTTATTCAACATGAGGCATGATCCAATTGACATTTTGAATCATTTTTGGTACAGTGCAAAAAATCAATTTTCGGATGTAAACGATAACTCCGGACCTGTCGAACGATCCCAAAATGGTCTAAAATGATGAAATTTTAACATTTAGTCTTTTGACTCTAAATTACTGTTGGATGTGAATTATGACTTTGTCAACTAAAATAAGTGTGTTTAAAGTCATTTCTGTGCCTGAAACGGGTCAAAATTGAAGCTTTTGAGTTAGCAAAACTCTGTAAAAATTGCAATTCTGGTCACTGTGAAGGTTTAAAAAGTGGTTATTCAACATGAGGCACGATCCAATTGACATTTTGAATCATTTTTGGTACAGTCCAAAAAATCAATTTTCGGATGAAAAACGATGACTCCGGACCTGTCGAACGATCCCAAAATGGTCTATAATGATGAAATTTCAACATTTAATCTTTTGACTCTCAATTACTGTTGGATGTGAATTATGACTTTGTCAACTAGAATAAGTGTGTTTAAAGTCATTTCTGTGCCTGAAACGGGTCAAAATGGAAGCTTTTGAGTAAGCAAAACTCTGTAAAAATGGCAATTTTGGTCACTGTGAGGGTTTAAAAAGTGGTTATTCAACATGAGGCATGATCCAATTGACATTTTGAATCATTTTTGGTACAGTCCAAAAAATCATTTTTCGGATGAAAAACGATGACTCCGGACCTGTCGAACGATCCCAAAATGGTCTATAATGATGAAATTTTAACATTTAAGCTTTTGACTCTAAATTACTGTTGGATGTGAATTAGGACTTTGTCAACTAGAATAAGTGTGTTTAAAGTCATTTCTGTGCCTGAAACGGGTCAAAATGGAAGCTTTTGAGTAAGCAAAACTCTGTAAAAATGGCAATTTTGGTCACTGTGAGGGTTTAAAAAGTGGTTATTTAACATGAGGCATGATCCAATTGACATTTTGAATCATTTTTGGTACAGTCCAAAAAATCATTTTTCGGATGAAAAACGATGACTCCGGACCTGTCGAACGATCCCAAAATGGTCTATAATGATGAAATTTCAACATTTAATCTTTTGACTCTAAATGACTGTTGGATGTGAATTATGACTTTGTCAACTAGAATAAGTGAGTTTAAAGTCATTTCTGTGCCTGAAACGGGTCAAAATGGAAGCTTTTGAGTAAGCAAAACTCTGTAAAAATGGCAATTTTGGTCACTGTGATGGTTTAAAAAGTGGTTATTCAACATGAGGCATGATCCAATTGACATTTTGAATCATTTTTGGTACAGTGCAAAAAATCAATTTTCGGATGAAAAACGATGACTCCGGACCTGTCGAACGATCCCAAAATGGTCTATAATGATGAAATTTTAACATTTAGTCTTTTGACTCTAAATTACTGTTGGATGTGAATTATGACTTTGTCAACTAAAATAAGTGTGTTTAAAGTCATTTCTGTGCCTGAAATGGGTCAAAATTGAAGCTTTTGAGTTAGCAAAACTCTGTAAAAATGGCAATTTTGGTCACTGTGAAGGTTTAAAAAGTGGTTATTCAACGTGAGGCACGATCCAATTGACATTTTGAATCATTTTTGGTACAGTCCAAAAAATCAATTTTCGGATGAAAAACGATGACTCCGGACCTGTCGAACGATCCCAAAATGGTCAATATGGATGAAATTTCAACATTTAATCTTTTGACTCTAAATGACTGTTGGATGTGAATTATGACTTTGTCAACTAGAATAAGTGTGTTTAAAGTCATTTCTGTGCCTGAAATGGGTCAAAATGGAAGCTTTTGAGTAAGCAAAACTCTGTAAAAATGGCAATTTTGGTCACTGTGAGGGTTTAAAAAGTGGTTATTTAACATGAGGCATGATCCAAATGACATTTTGAATCATTTTTGGTACAGTCCAAAAAATCAATTTTCGGATGAAAAACGATGACCCCGGACCTGTCGAACGATCCCAAAATGGTCTATAATGATGAAATTTTAACATTTAATCTTTTGACTCTAAATTACTGTTGGATGTGAATTAGGACTTTGTCAACTAAAATAAGTGTGTTTAAAGTCATTTCTGTGCCTGAAACGGGTCAAAATGGAAGCTTTTGAGTAAGCAAAACTCTGTAAAAATGGCAATTTTGTTCACTGTGAGGGTTTAAAAAGTGGTTATTTAACATGAGGCATGATCCAATTGACATTTTGAATCATTTTTGGTACAGTCCAAAAAATCATTTTTCGGATGAAAAACGATGACTCCGGACCTGTCGAACGATCCCAAAATGGTCTATAATGATGAAATTTCAACATTTAATCTTTTGACTCTAAATGACTGTTGGATGTGAATTATGACTTAGTCAACTAGAATAAGTGTGTTTAAAGTCATTTCTGTGCCTGAAACGGAACAAAATGGAAGCTTTTGAGTAAGCAAAACTCTGTAAAAATGGCAATTTTGGTCACTGTGACGGTTTAAAAAGTGGTTATTCAACATGAGGCATGATCCAATTGACATTTTGAATCATTTTTGGTACAGTGCAAAAAATCAATTTTCGGATGTAAACGATAACTCCGGACCTGTCGAACGATCCCAAAATGGTCTATAATGATGAAATTTTAACATTTAGTCTTTTGACTCTAAATTACTGTTGGATGTGAATTATGACTTTGTCAACTAAAATAAGTGTGTTTAAAGTCATTTCTGTGCCTGAAACGGGTCAAAATTGAAGCTTTTGAGTTAGCAAAACTCTGTAAAAATGGCAATTTTGGTCACTGTGAAGGTTTAAAAAGTGGTTATTCAACATGAGGCACGATCCAATTGACATTTTGAATCATTTTTGGTACAGTCCAAAAAATCAATTTTCGGATGAAAAACGATGACTCCGGACCTGTCGAACGATCCCAAAATGGTCAATATGGATGAAATTTCAACATTTAATCTTTTGACTCTAAATGACTGTTGGATGTGAATTATGACTTTGTCAACTAGCATAAGTGTGTTTAAAGTCATTTCTGTGCCTGAAACGGGTCAAAATGGAAGCTTTTGAGTAAGCAAAACTCTGTAAAAATGGCAATTTTGGTCACTGCGAGGGTTTAAAAAGTGATTATTCAACATGAGGCATGATCCAATTGACATTTTGAATCATTTTTGGTACAGTCCAAAAAATCAATTTTCGGATGAAAAACGATGACCCCGGACCTGTCGAACGATCCCAAAATGGTCTATAATGATGAAATTTTAACATTTAATCTTTTGACTCTAAATTACTGTTGGATGTGAATTAGGACTTTGTCAACTAAAATAAGTGTGTTTAAAGTAATTTCTGTGCCTGAAACGGGTCAAAATTGAAGCTTTTGAGTAAGCAAAACCCTGTAAAAATGGCAATTTTGGTCACTGTGAGGGTTTAAAAAGTGGTTATTCAACATGAGGCATGATCCAATTGACATTTTGAATCATTTTTGGTACAGTCCAAAAAATCATTTTTCGGATGAAAAACGATGACTCCGGACCTGTCGAACGATCCCAAAATGGTCTATAATGATGAAATTTTAACATTTAAGCTTTTGACTCTAAATTACTGTTGGATGTGAATTAGGACTTTGTCAACTAAAATAAGTGTGTTTAAAGTCATTTCTGTGCCTGAAACGGGTCAAAATTGAAGCTTTTGAGTAAGCAAAACTCTGTAAAAATGGCAATTTTGGTCACTGTGAGGGTTTAAAAAGTGGTTATTCAACATGAGGCATGATCCAATTGACATTTTGCATCATTTTTGGTACAGTCCAAAAAATCAATTTTCGGATGAAAACGATGACTCCGGACCTGTCGAACGATCCCAAAATGGTCTATAATGATGAAATTTTAACATTTAAGCTTTTGACTCTAAATTACTGTTGGATGTGAATTATGACTTTGTCAACTAAAATAAGTGTGTTTAAAGTCATTTCTGTGCCTGAAATGGGTCAAAATTGAAGCTTTTGAGTTAGCAAAACTCTGTAAAAATGGCAATTTTGGTCACTGTGAAGGTTTAAAAAGTGGTTATTCAACATGAGGCACGATCCAATTGACATTTTGAATCATTTTTGGTACAGTTCAAAAAATCAATTTTCGGATGAAAAACGATGACTCCGGACCTGTCGAACGATCCCAAAATGGTCTATAATGATGAAATTTTAACATTTAATCTTTTGACTCTAAATTACTGTTGGATGTTAATTAGGACTTTGTCAACTAAAATAAGTGTGTTTAAAGTCATTTCTGTGCCTGAAACGGGTCAAAATGGAAGCTTTTGAGTAAGCAAAACTCTGTAAAAATGGCAATTTTGGTCACTGTGAGGGTTTAAAAAGTGGTTATTTAACATGAGGCATGATCCAATTGACATTTTGAATCATTTTTGGTACAGTCCAAAAAATCATTTTTCGGATGAAAAACGATGACTCCGGACCTGTCGAACGATCCCAAAATGGTCTATAATGATGAAATTTCAACATTTAATCTTTTGACTCTAAATGACTGTTGGATGTGAATTATGACTTTGTCAACTAGAATAAGTGTGTTTAAAGTCATTTCTGTGCCTGAAACGGAACAAAATGGAAGCTTTTGAGTAAGCAAAACTCTGTAAAAATGGCAATTTTGGTCACTGTGACGGTTTAAAAAGTGGTTATTCAACATGAGGCATGATCCAATTGACATTTTGAATCATTTTTGGTACAGTGCAAAAAATCAATTTTCGGATGTAAACGATAACTCCGGACCTGTCGAACGATCCCAAAATGGTCTAAAATGATGAAATTTTAACATTTAGTCTTTTGACTCTAAATTACTGTTGGATGTGAATTATGACTTTGTCAACTAAAATAAGTGTGTTTAAAGTCATTTCTGTGCCTGAAACGGGTCAAAATTGAAGCTTTTGAGTTAGCAAAACTCTGTAAAAATTGCAATTCTGGTCACTGTGAAGGTTTAAAAAGTGGTTATTCAACATGAGGCACGATCCAATTGACATTTTGAATCATTTTTGGTACAGTCCAAAAAATCAATTTTCGGATGAAAAACGATGACTCCGGACCTGTCGAACGATCCCAAAATGGTCTATAATGATGAAATTTCAACATTTAATCTTTTGACTCTCAATTACTGTTGGATGTGAATTATGACTTTGTCAACTAGAATAAGTGTGTTTAAAGTCATTTCTGTGCCTGAAACGGGTCAAAATGGAAGCTTTTGAGTAAGCAAAACTCTGTAAAAATGGCAATTTTGGTCACTGTGAGGGTTTAAAAAGTGGTTATTCAACATGAGGCATGATCCAATTGACATTTTGAATCATTTTTGGTACAGTCCAAAAAATCATTTTTCGGATGAAAAACGATGACTCCGGACCTGTCGAACGATCCCAAAATGGTCTATAATGATGAAATTTTAACATTTAAGCTTTTGACTCTAAATTACTGTTGGATGTGAATTAGGACTTTGTCAACTAAAATAAGTGTGTTTAAAGTCATTTCTGTGCCTGAAACGGGTAAAAATTGAAGCTTTTGAGTAAGCAAAACTCTGTAAAAATGGCAATTTTGGTCACTGTGAGGGTTTAAAAAGTGGTTATTCAACATGAGGCATGATCCAATTGACATTTTGAATCATTTTTGGTACAGTCCAAAAAATCAATTTTCGGATGAAAACGATGACTCCGGACCTGTCGAACGATCCCAAAATGGTCTATAATGATGAAATTTCAACATTTAATCTTTTGACTCTCAATTACTGTTGGATGTGAATTAGGACTTTGTCAACTAAAATAAGTGTGTTTAAAGTCATTTCTGTGCCTGAAACGGGTCAAAATGGAAGCTTTTGAGTAAGCAAAACCCTGTAAAAATGGCAATTTTGGTCACTGTGAGGGTTTAAAAAGTGGTTATTCAACATGAGGCATGATCCAATTGACATTTTGAATCATTTTTGGTACAGTCCAAAAAATCATTTTTCGGATGAAAAACGATGACTCCGGACCTGTCGAACGATCCCAAAATGGTCTATAATGATGAAATTTTAACATTTAAGCTTTTGACTCTAAATTACTGTTGGATGTGAATTAGGACTTTGTCAACTAAAATAAGTGTGTTTAAAGTCATTTCTGTGCCTGAAACGGGTCAAAATTGAAGCTTTTGAGTAAGCAAAACTCTGTAAAAATGGCAATTTTGGTCACTGTGAGGGTTTAAAAAGTGGTTATTCAACATGAGGCATGATCCAATTGACATTTTGCATCATTTTTGGTACAGTCCAAAAAATCAATTTTCGGATGAAAACGATGACTCCGGACCTGTCGAACGATCCCAAAATGGTCTATAATGATGAAATTTTAACATTTAAGCTTTTGACTCTAAATTACTGTTGGATGTGAATTATGACTTTGTCAACTAAAATAAGTGTGTTTAAAGTCATTTCTGTGCCTGAAATGGGTCAAAATTGAAGCTTTTGAGTTAGCAAAACTCTGTAAAAATGGCAATTTTGGTCACTGTGAAGGTTTAAAAAGTGGTTATTCAACATGAGGCACGATCCAATTGACATTTTGAATCATTTTTGGTACAGTCCAAAAAATCAATTTTCGGATGAAAAACGATGACTCCGGACCTGTCGAACGATCCCAAAATGGTCTATAATGATGAAATTTTAACATTTAATCTTTTGACTCTAAATTACTGTTGGATGTTAATTAGGACTTTGTCAACTAAAATAAGTGTGTTTAAAGTCATTTCTGTGCCTGAAACGGGTCAAAATGGAAGCTTTTGAGTAAGCAAAACTCTGTAAAAATGGCAATTTTGGTCACTGTGAGGGTTTAAAAAGTGGTTATTTAACATGAGGCATGATCCAATTGACATTTTGAATCATTTTTGGTACAGTCCAAAAAATCATTTTTCGGATGAAAAACGATGACTCCGGACCTGTCGAACGATCCCAAAATGGTCTATAATGATGAAATTTCAACATTTAATCTTTTGACTCTAAATGACTGTTGGATGTGAATTATGACTTTGTCAACTAGAATAAGTGTGTTTAAAGTCATTTCTGTGCCTGAAACGGAACAAAATGGAAGCTTTTGAGTAAGCAAAACTCTGTAAAAATGGCAATTTTGGTCACTGTGACGGTTTAAAAAGTGGTTATTCAACATGAGGCATGATCCAATTGACATTTTGAATCATTTTTGGTACAGTGCAAAAAATCAATTTTCGGATGTAAACGATAACTCCGGACCTGTCGAACGATCCCAAAATGGTCTAAAATGATGAAATTTTAACATTTAGTCTTTTGACTCTAAATTACTGTTGGATGTGAATTATGACTTTGTCAACTAAAATAAGTGTGTTTAAAGTCATTTCTGTGCCTGAAACGGGTCAAAATTGAAGCTTTTGAGTTAGCAAAACTCTGTAAAAATTGCAATTCTGGTCACTGTGAAGGTTTAAAAAGTGGTTATTCAACGTGAGGCACGATCCAATTGACATTTTGAATCATTTTTGGTACAGTCCAAAAAATCAATTTTCGGATGAAAAACGATGACTCCGGACCTGTCGAACGATCCCAAAATGGTCAATATGGATGAAATTTCAACATTTAATCTTTTGACTCTAAATGACTGTTGGATGTGAATTATGACTTTGTCAACTAGAATAAGTGTGTTTAAAGTCATTTCTGTGCCTGAAATGGGTCAAAATGGAAGCTTTTGAGTAAGCAAAACTCTGTAAAAATGGCAATTTTGGTCACTGTGAGGGTTTAAAAAGTGGTTATTTAACATGAGGCATGATCCAAATGACATTTTGAATCATTTTTGGTACAGTCCAAAAAATCAATTTTCGGATGAAAAACGATGACCCCGGACCTGTCGAACGATCCCAAAATGGTCTATAATGATGAAATTTTAACATTTAATCTTTTGACTCTAAATTACTGTTGGATGTGAATTAGGACTTTGTCAACTAAAATAAGTGTGTTTAAAGTCATTTCTGTGCCTGAAACGGGTCAAAATGGAAGCTTTTGAGTAAGCAAAACTCTGTAAAAATGGCAATTTTGTTCACTGTGAGGGTTTAAAAAGTGGTTATTTAACATGAGGCATGATCCAATTGACATTTTGAATCATTTTTGGTACAGTCCAAAAAATCATTTTTCGGATGAAAAACGATGACTCCGGACCTGTCGAACGATCCCAAAATGGTCTATAATGATGAAATTTCAACATTTAATCTTTTGACTCTAAATGACTGTTGGATGTGAATTATGACTTAGTCAACTAGAATAAGTGTGTTTAAAGTCATTTCTGTGCCTGAAACGGAACAAAATGGAAGCTTTTGAGTAAGCAAAACTCTGTAAAAATGGCAATTTTGGTCACTGTGACGGTTTAAAAAGTGGTTATTCAACATGAGGCATGATCCAATTGACATTTTGAATCATTTTTGGTACAGTGCAAAAAATCAATTTTCGGATGTAAACGATAACTCCGGACCTGTCGAACGATCCCAAAATGGTCTATAATGATGAAATTTTAACATTTAGTCTTTTGACTCTAAATTACTGTTGGATGTGAATTATGACTTTGTCAACTAAAATAAGTGTGTTTAAAGTCATTTCTGTGCCTGAAACGGGTCAAAATTGAAGCTTTTGAGTTAGCAAAACTCTGTAAAAATGGCAATTTTGGTCACTGTGAAGGTTTAAAAAGTGGTTATTCAACATGAGGCACGATCCAATTGACATTTTGAATCATTTTTGGTACAGTCCAAAAAATCAATTTTCGGATGAAAAACGATGACTCCGGACCTGTCGAACGATCCCAAAATGGTCAATATGGATGAAATTTCAACATTTAATCTTTTGACTCTAAATGACTGTTGGATGTGAATTATGACTTTGTCAACTAGCATAAGTGTGTTTAAAGTCATTTCTGTGCCTGAAACGGGTCAAAATGGAAGCTTTTGAGTAAGCAAAACTCTGTAAAAATGGCAATTTTGGTCACTGCGAGGGTTTAAAAAGTGATTATTCAACATGAGGCATGATCCAATTGACATTTTGAATCATTTTTGGTACAGTCCAAAAAATCAATTTTCGGATGAAAAACGATGACCCCGGACCTGTCGAACGATCCCAAAATGGTCTATAATGATGAAATTTTAACATTTAATCTTTTGACTCTAAATTACTGTTGGATGTGAATTAGGACTTTGTCAACTAAAATAAGTGTGTTTAAAGTAATTTCTGTGCCTGAAACGGGTCAAAATTGAAGCTTTTGAGTAAGCAAAACCCTGTAAAAATGGCAATTTTGGTCACTGTGAGGGTTTAAAAAGTGGTTATTCAACATGAGGCATGATCCAATTGACATTTTGAATCATTTTTGGTACAGTCCAAAAAATCATTTTTCGGATGAAAAACGATGACTCCGGACCTGTCGAACGATCCCAAAATGGTCTATAATGATGAAATTTTAACATTTAAGCTTTTGACTCTAAATTACTGTTGGATGTGAATTAGGACTTTGTCAACTAAAATAAGTGTGTTTAAAGTCATTTCTGTGCCTGAAACGGGTCAAAATTGAAGCTTTTGAGTAAGCAAAACTCTGTAAAAATGGCAATTTTGGTCACTGTGAGGGTTTAAAAAGTGGTTATTCAACATGAGGCATGATCCAATTGACATTTTGCATCATTTTTGGTACAGTCCAAAAAATCAATTTTCGGATGAAAACGATGACTCCGGACCTGTCGAACGATCCCAAAATGGTCTATAATGATGAAATTTTAACATTTAAGCTTTTGACTCTAAATTACTGTTGGATGTGAATTATGACTTTGTCAACTAAAATAAGTGTGTTTAAAGTCATTTCTGTGCCTGAAATGGGTCAAAATTGAAGCTTTTGAGTTAGCAAAACTCTGTAAAAATGGCAATTTTGGTCACTGTGAAGGTTTAAAAAGTGGTTATTCAACATGAGGCACGATCCAATTGACATTTTGAATCATTTTTGGTACAGTTCAAAAAATCAATTTTCGGATGAAAAACGATGACTCCGGACCTGTCGAACGATCCCAAAATGGTCTATAATGATGAAATTTTAACATTTAATCTTTTGACTCTAAATTACTGTTGGATGTTAATTAGGACTTTGTCAACTAAAATAAGTGTGTTTAAAGTCATTTCTGTGCCTGAAACGGGTCAAAATGGAAGCTTTTGAGTAAGCAAAACTCTGTAAAAATGGCAATTTTGGTCACTGTGAGGGTTTAAAAAGTGGTTATTTAACATGAGGCATGATCCAATTGACATTTTGAATCATTTTTGGTACAGTCCAAAAAATCATTTTTCGGATGAAAAACGATGACTCCGGACCTGTCGAACGATCCCAAAATGGTCTATAATGATGAAATTTCAACATTTAATCTTTTGACTCTAAATGACTGTTGGATGTGAATTATGACTTTGTCAACTAGAATAAGTGTGTTTAAAGTCATTTCTGTGCCTGAAACGGAACAAAATGGAAGCTTTTGAGTAAGCAAAACTCTGTAAAAATGGCAATTTTGGTCACTGTGACGGTTTAAAAAGTGGTTATTCAACATGAGGCATGATCCAATTGACATTTTGAATCATTTTTGGTACAGTGCAAAAAATCAATTTTCGGATGTAAACGATAACTCCGGACCTGTCGAACGATCCCAAAATGGTCTAAAATGATGAAATTTTAACATTTAGTCTTTTGACTCTAAATTACTGTTGGATGTGAATTATGACTTTGTCAACTAAAATAAGTGTGTTTAAAGTCATTTCTGTGCCTGAAACGGGTCAAAATTGAAGCTTTTGAGTTAGCAAAACTCTGTAAAAATTGCAATTCTGGTCACTGTGAAGGTTTAAAAAGTGGTTATTCAACATGAGGCACGATCCAATTGACATTTTGAATCATTTTTGGTACAGTCCAAAAAATCAATTTTCGGATGAAAAACGATGACTCCGGACCTGTCGAACGATCCCAAAATGGTCTATAATGATGAAATTTCAACATTTAATCTTTTGACTCTCAATTACTGTTGGATGTGAATTATGACTTTGTCAACTAGAATAAGTGTGTTTAAAGTCATTTCTGTGCCTGAAACGGGTCAAAATGGAAGCTTTTGAGTAAGCAAAACTCTGTAAAAATGGCAATTTTGGTCACTGTGAGGGTTTAAAAAGTGGTTATTCAACATGAGGCATGATCCAATTGACATTTTGAATCATTTTTGGTACAGTCCAAAAAATCATTTTTCGGATGAAAAACGATGACTCCGGACCTGTCGAACGATCCCAAAATGGTCTATAATGATGAAATTTTAACATTTAAGCTTTTGACTCTAAATTACTGTTGGATGTGAATTAGGACTTTGTCAACTAAAATAAGTGTGTTTAAAGTCATTTCTGTGCCTGAAACGGGTAAAAATTGAAGCTTTTGAGTAAGCAAAACTCTGTAAAAATGGCAATTTTGGTCACTGTGAGGGTTTAAAAAGTGGTTATTCAACATGAGGCATGATCCAATTGACATTTTGAATCATTTTTGGTACAGTCCAAAAAATCAATTTTCGGATGAAAACGATGACTCCGGACCTGTCGAACGATCCCAAAATGGTCTATAATGATGAAATTTCAACATTTAATCTTTTGACTCTCAATTACTGTTGGATGTGAATTAGGACTTTGTCAACTAAAATAAGTGTGTTTAAAGTCATTTCTGTGCCTGAAACGGGTCAAAATGGAAGCTTTTGAGTAAGCAAAACCCTGTAAAAATGGCAATTTTGGTCACTGTGAGGGTTTAAAAAGTGGTTATTCAACATGAGGCATGATCCAATTGACATTTTGAATCATTTTTGGTACAGTCCAAAAAATCATTTTTCGGATGAAAAACGATGACTCCGGACCTGTCGAACGATCCCAAAATGGTCTATAATGATGAAATTTTAACATTTAAGCTTTTGACTCTAAATTACTGTTGGATGTGAATTAGGACTTTGTCAACTAAAATAAGTGTGTTTAAAGTCATTTCTGTGCCTGAAACGGGTCAAAATTGAAGCTTTTGAGTAAGCAAAACTCTGTAAAAATGGCAATTTTGGTCACTGTGAGGGTTTAAAAAGTGGTTATTCAACATGAGGCATGATCCAATTGACATTTTGCATCATTTTTGGTACAGTCCAAAAAATCAATTTTCGGATGAAAACGATGACTCCGGACCTGTCGAACGATCCCAAAATGGTCTATAATGATGAAATTTTAACATTTAAGCTTTTGACTCTAAATTACTGTTGGATGTGAATTATGACTTTGTCAACTAAAATAAGTGTGTTTAAAGTCATTTCTGTGCCTGAAATGGGTCAAAATTGAAGCTTTTGAGTTAGCAAAACTCTGTAAAAATGGCAATTTTGGTCACTGTGAAGGTTTAAAAAGTGGTTATTCAACATGAGGCACGATCCAATTGACATTTTGAATCATTTTTGGTACAGTCCAAAAAATCAATTTTCGGATGAAAAACGATGACTCCGGACCTGTCGAACGATCCCAAAATGGTCTATAATGATGAAATTTTAACATTTAATCTTTTGACTCTAAATTACTGTTGGATGTTAATTAGGACTTTGTCAACTAAAATAAGTGTGTTTAAAGTCATTTCTGTGCCTGAAACGGGTCAAAATGGAAGCTTTTGAGTAAGCAAAACTCTGTAAAAATGGCAATTTTGGTCACTGTGAGGGTTTAAAAAGTGGTTATTTAACATGAGGCATGATCCAATTGACATTTTGAATCATTTTTGGTACAGTCCAAAAAATCATTTTTCGGATGAAAAACGATGACTCCGGACCTGTCGAACGATCCCAAAATGGTCTATAATGATGAAATTTCAACATTTAATCTTTTGACTCTAAATGACTGTTGGATGTGAATTATGACTTTGTCAACTAGAATAAGTGTGTTTAAAGTCATTTCTGTGCCTGAAACGGAACAAAATGGAAGCTTTTGAGTAAGCAAAACTCTGTAAAAATGGCAATTTTGGTCACTGTGACGGTTTAAAAAGTGGTTATTCAACATGAGGCATGATCCAATTGACATTTTGAATCATTTTTGGTACAGTGCAAAAAATCAATTTTCGGATGTAAACGATAACTCCGGACCTGTCGAACGATCCCAAAATGGTCTAAAATGATGAAATTTTAACATTTAGTCTTTTGACTCTAAATTACTGTTGGATGTGAATTATGACTTTGTCAACTAAAATAAGTGTGTTTAAAGTCATTTCTGTGCCTGAAACGGGTCAAAATTGAAGCTTTTGAGTTAGCAAAACTCTGTAAAAATTGCAATTCTGGTCACTGTGAAGGTTTAAAAAGTGGTTATTCAACATGAGGCACGATCCAATTGACATTTTGAATCATTTTTGGTACAGTCCAAAAAATCAATTTTCGGATGAAAAACGATGACTCCGGACCTGTCGAACGATCCCAAAATGGTCTATAATGATGAAATTTCAACATTTAATCTTTTGACTCTCAATTACTGTTGGATGTGAATTATGACTTTGTCAACTAGAATAAGTGTGTTTAAAGTCATTTCTGTGCCTGAAACGGGTCAAAATGGAAGCTTTTGAGTAAGCAAAACTCTGTAAAAATGGCAATTTTGGTCACTGTGAGGGTTTAAAAAGTGGTTATTCAACATGAGGCATGATCCAATTGACATTTTGAATCATTTTTGGTACAGTCCAAAAAATCATTTTTCGGATGAAAAACGATGACTCCGGACCTGTCGAACGATCCCAAAATGGTCTATAATGATGAAATTTTAACATTTAAGCTTTTGACTCTAAATTACTGTTGGATGTGAATTAGGACTTTGTCAACTAAAATAAGTGTGTTTAAAGTCATTTCTGTGCCTGAAACGGGTAAAAATTGAAGCTTTTGAGTAAGCAAAACTCTGTAAAAATGGCAATTTTGGTCACTGTGAGGGTTTAAAAAGTGGTTATTCAACATGAGGCATGATCCAATTGACATTTTGAATCATTTTTGGTACAGTCCAAAAAATCAATTTTCGGATGAAAACGATGACTCCGGACCTGTCGAACGATCCCAAAATGGTCTATAATGATGAAATTTCAACATTTAATCTTTTGACTCTCAATTACTGTTGGATGTGAATTAGGACTTTGTCAACTAAAATAAGTGTGTTTAAAGTCATTTCTGTGCCTGAAACGGGTCAAAATGGAAGCTTTTGAGTAAGCAAAACTCTGTAAAAATGGCAATTTTGGTCACTGTGAGGGTTTAAAAAGTGGTTATTTAACATGAGGCATGATCCAAATGACATTTTGAATCATTTTTGGTACAGTCCAAAAAATCAATTTTCGGATGAAAAACGATGACCCCGGACCTGTCGAACGATCCCAAAATGGTCTATAATGATGAAATTTTAACATTTAATCTTTTGACTCTAAATTACTGTTGGATGTGAATTAGGACTTTGTCAACTAAAATAAGTGTGTTTAAAGTCATTTCTGTGCCTGAAACGGGTCAAAATGGAAGCTTTTGAGTAAGCAAAACTCTGTAAAAATGGCAATTTTGGTCACTGTGAGGGTTTAAAAAGTGGTTATTTAACATGAGGCATGATCCAATTGACATTTTGAATCATTTTTGGTACAGTCCAAAAAATCATTTTTCGGATGAAAAACGATGACTCCGGACCTGTCGAACGATCCCAAAATGGTCTATAATGATGAAATTTCAACATTTAATCTTTTGACTCTAAATGACTGTTGGATGTGAATTATGACTTAGTCAACTAGAATAAGTGTGTTTAAAGTCATTTCTGTGCCTGAAACGGAACAAAATGGAAGCTTTTGAGTAAGCAAAACTCTGTAAAAATGGCAATTTTGGTCACTGTGACGGTTTAAAAAGTGGTTATTCAACATGAGGCATGATCCAATTGACATTTTGAATCATTTTTGGTACAGTGCAAAAAATCAATTTTCGGATGTAAACGATAACTCCGGACCTGTCGAACGATCCCAAAATGGTCTATAATGATGAAATTTTAACATTTAGTCTTTTGACTCTAAATTACTGTTGGATGTGAATTATGACTTTGTCAACTAAAATAAGTGTGTTTAAAGTCATTTCTGTGCCTGAAACGGGTCAAAATTGAAGCTTTTGAGTTAGCAAAACTCTGTAAAAATGGCAATTTTGGTCACTGTGAAGGTTTAAAAAGTGGTTATTCAACATGAGGCACGATCCAATTGACATTTTGAATCATTTTTGGTACAGTCCAAAAAATCAATTTTCGGATGAAAAACGATGACTCCGGACCTGTCGAACGATCCCAAAATGGTCAATATGGATGAAATTTCAACATTTAATCTTTTGACTCTAAATGACTGTTGGATGTGAATTATGACTTTGTCAACTAGCATAAGTGTGTTTAAAGTCATTTCTGTGCCTGAAACGGGTCAAAATGGAAGCTTTTGAGTAAGCAAAACTCTGTAAAAATGGCAATTTTGGTCACTGCGAGGGTTTAAAAAGTGATTATTCAACATGAGGCATGATCCAATTGACATTTTGAATCATTTTTGGTACAGTCCAAAAAATCAATTTTCGGATGAAAAACGATGACCCCGGACCTGTCGAACGATCCCAAAATGGTCTATAATGATGAAATTTTAACATTTAATCTTTTGACTCTAAATTACTGTTGGATGTGAATTAGGACTTTGTCAACTAAAATAAGTGTGTTTAAAGTAATTTCTGTGCCTGAAACGGGTCAAAATTGAAGCTTTTGAGTAAGCAAAACCCTGTAAAAATGGCAATTTTGGTCACTGTGAGGGTTTAAAAAGTGGTTATTCAACATGAGGCATGATCCAATTGACATTTTGAATCATTTTTGGTACAGTCCAAAAAATCATTTTTCGGATGAAAAACGATGACTCCGGACCTGTCGAACGATCCCAAAATGGTCTATAATGATGAAATTTTAACATTTAAGCTTTTGACTCTAAATTACTGTTGGATGTGAATTAGGACTTTGTCAACTAAAATAAGTGTGTTTAAAGTCATTTCTGTGCCTGAAATGGGTCAAAATTGAAGCTTTTGAGTTAGCAAAACTCTGTAAAAATGGCAATTTTGGTCACTGTGAAGGTTTAAAAAGTGGTTATTCAACATGAGGCACGATCCAATTGACATTTTGAATCATTTTTGGTACAGTCCAAAAAATCAATTTTCGGATGAAAAACGATGACTCCGGACCTGTCGAACGATCCCAAAATGGTCTATAATGATGAAATTTTAACATTTAATCTTTTGACTCTAAATTACTGTTGGATGTGAATTAGGACTTTGTCAACTAAAATAAGTGTGTTTAAAGTCATTTCTGTGCCTGAAACGGGTCAAAATGGAAGCTTTTGAGTAAGCAAAACTCTGTAAAAATGGCAATTTTGGTCACTGTGAGGGTTTAAAAAGTGGTTATTTAACATGAGGCATGATCCAATTGACATTTTGAATCATTTTTGGTACAGTCCAAAAAATCATTTTTCGGATGAAAAACGATGACTCCGGACCTGTCGAACGATCCCAAAATGGTCTATAATGATGAAATTTCAACATTTAATCTTTTGACTCTAAATGACTGTTGGATGTGAATTATGACTTTGTCAACTAGAATAAGTGTGTTTAAAGTCATTTCTGTGCCTGAAATGGAACAAAATGGAAGCTTTTGAGTAAGCAAAACTCTGTAAAAATGGCAATTTTGGTCACTGTGACGGTTTAAAAAGTGGTTATTCAACATGAGGCATGATCCAATTGACATTTTGAATCATTTTTGGTACAGTGCAAAAAATCAATTTTCGGATGTAAACGATAACTCCGGACCTGTCGAACGATCCCAAAATGGTCTAAAATGATGAAATTTTAACATTTAGTCTTTTGACTCTAAATTACTGTTGGATGTGAATTATGACTTTGTCAACTAAAATAAGTGTGTTTAAAGTCATTTCTGTGCCTGAAACGGGTCAAAATTGAAGCTTTTGAGTTAGCAAAACTCTGTAAAAATGGCAATTCTGGTCACTGTGAAGGTTTAAAAAGTGGTTATTCAACATGAGGCACGATCCAATTGACATTTTGAATCATTTTTGGTACAGTCCAAAAAATCAATTTTCGGATGAAAAACGATGACTCCGGACCTGTCGAACGATCCCAAAATGGTCTATAATGATGAAATTTCAACATTTAATCTTTTGACTCTCAATTACTGTTGGATGTGAATTATGACTTTGTCAACTAGAATAAGTGTGTTTAAAGTCATTTCTGTGCCTGAAACGGGTCAAAATGGAAGCTTTTGAGTAAGCAAAACTCTGTAAAAATGGCAATTTTGGTCACTGTGAGGGTTTAAAAAGTGGTTATTCAACATGAGGCATGATCCAATTGACATTTTGAATCATTTTTGGTACAGTCCAAAAAATCATTTTTCGGATGAAAAACGATGACTCCGGACCTGTCGAACGATCCCAAAATGGTCTATAATGATGAAATTTTAACATTTAAGCTTTTGACTCTAAATTACTGTTGGATGTGAATTAGGACTTTGTCAACTAAAATAAGTGTGTTTAAAGTCATTTCTGTGCCTGAAACGGGTAAAAATTGAAGCTTTTGAGTAAGCAAAACTCTGTAAAAATGGCAATTTTGGTCACTGTGAGGGTTTAAAAAGTGGTTATTCAAAATGAGGCATGATCCAATTGACATTTTGAATCATTTTTGGTACAGTCCAAAAAATCAATTTTCGGATGAAAACGATGACTCCGGACCTGTCGAACGATCCCAAAATGGTCTATAATGATGAAATTTCAACATTTAATCTTTTGACTCTCAATTACTGTTGGATGTGAATTATGACTTTGTCAACTAGAATAAGTGTGTTTAAAGTCATTTCTGTGCCTGAAACGGGTCAAAATGGAAGCTTTTGAGTGGGCAAAACTCTGTAAAAATGGCAATTTTGGTCACTGTGAGGGTTTAAAAAGTGGTTATTTAACATGAGGCATGATCCAATTGACATTTTGAATCATTTTTGGCACAGTCCAAAAAATCATTTTTCGGATGAAAAACGATGACTCCGGACCTGTCGAACGATCCCAAAATGGTCTATAATGATGAAATTTCAACATTTAATCTTTTGACTCTAAATGACTGTTGGATGTGAATTATGACTTTGTCAACTAGAATAAGTGAGTTTAAAGTCATTTCTGTGCCTGAAACGGGTCAAAATGGAAGCTTTTGAGTAAGCAAAACTCTGTAAAAATGGCAATTTTGGTCACTGTGATGGTTTAAAAAGTGGTTATTCAACATGAGGCATGATCCAATTGACATTTTGAATCATTTTTGGTACAGTGCAAAAAATCAATTTTCGGATGAAAAACGATGACTCCGGACCTGTCGAACGATCCCAAAATGGTCAATATGGATGAAATTTCAACATTTAATCTTTTGACTCTAAATGACTGTTGGATGTGAATTATGACTTTGTCAACTAGAATAAGTGTGTTTAAAGTCATTTCTGTGCCTGAAACGGGTCAAAATGGAAGCTTTTGAGTAAGCAAAACTCTGTAAAAATGGCAATTTTGGTCACTGTGAGGGTTTAAAAAGTGGTTATTCAACATGAGGCATGATCCAAATGACATTTTGAATCATTTTTGGTACAGTCCAAAAAATCAATTTTCGGATGAAAAACGATGACCCCGGAACTGTCGAACGATCCCAAAATGGTCTATAATGATGAAATTTTAACATTTAATCTTTTGACTCTAAATTACTGTTGGATGTGAATTAGGACTTTGTCAACTAAAATAAGTGTGTTTAAAGTCATTTCTGTGCCTGAAACGGGTCAAAATGGAAGCTTTTGAGTAAGCAAAACTCTGTAAAAATGGCAATTTTGGTCACTGTGAGGGTTTAAAAAGTGGTTATTTAACATGAGGCATGATCCAATTGACATTTTGAATCATTTTTGGTACAGTCCAAAAAATCATTTTTCGGATGAAAAACGATGACTCCGGACCTGTCGAACGATCCCAAAATGGTCTATAATGATGAAATTTCAACATTTAATCTTTTGACTCTAAATGACTGTTGGATGTGAATTATGACTTAGTCAACTAGAATAAGTGTGTTTAAAGTCATTTCTGTGCCTGAAACGGAACAAAATGGAAGCTTTTGAGTAAGCAAAACTCTGTAAAAATGGCAATTGTGGTCACTGTGACGGTTTAAAAAGTGGTTATTCAACATGAGGCATGATCCAATTGACATTTTGAATCATTTTTGGTACAGTGCAAAAAATCAATTTTCGGATGTAAACGATAACTCCGGACCTGTCGAACGATCCCAAAATGGTCTATAATGATGAAATTTTAACATTTAGTCTTTTGACTCTAAATTACTGTTGGATGTGAATTATGACTTTGTCAACTAAAATAAGTGTGTTTAAAGTCATTTCTGTGCCTGAAACGGGTCAAAATTGAAGCTTTTGAGTTAGCAAAACTCTGTAAAAATGGCAATTTTGGTCACTGTGAAGGTTTAAAAAGTGGTTATTCAACATGAGGCACGATCCAATTGACATTTTGAATCATTTTTGGTACAGTCCAAAAAATCAATTTTCGGATGAAAAACGATGACCCCGGACCTGTCGAACGATCCCAAAATGGTCTATAATGATGAAATTTTAACATTTAATCTTTTGACTCTAAATTACTGTTGGATGTGAATTAGGACTTTGTCAACTAAAATAAGTGTGTTTAAAGTAATTTCTGTGCCTGAAACGGGTCAAAATTGAAGCTTTTGAGTAAGCAAAACCCTGTAAAAATGGCAATTTTGGTCACTGTGAGGGTTTAAAAAGTGGTTATTCAACATGAGGCATGATCCAATTGACATTTTGAATCATTTTTGGTACAGTCCAAAAAATAATTTTTCGGATGAAAAACGATGACTCCGGACCTGTCGAACGATCCCAAAATGGTCTATAATGATGAAATTTTAACATTTAAGCTTTTGACTCTAAATGACTGTTGGATGTGAATTATGACTTTGTCAACTAGAATAAGTGTGTTTAAAGTCATTTCTGTGCCTGAAACGGGTCAAAATTGAAGCTTTTGAGTTAGCAAAACTCTGTAAAAATTGCAATTCTGGTCACTGTGAAGGTTTAAAAAGTGGTTATTCAACATGAGGCACGATCCAATTGACATTTTGAATCATTTCTGGTACAGTCCAAAAAATCAATTTTCGGATGAAAAACGATGACTCCGGACCTGTCGAACGATCCCAAAATGGTCTATAATGATGAAATTTCAACATTTAATCTTTTGACTCTCAATTACTGTTGGATGTGAATTATGACTTTGTCAACTAGAATAAGTGTGTTTAAAGTCATTTCTGTGCCTGAAACGGGTCAAAATGGAAGCTTTTGAGTAAGCAAAACTCTGTAAAAATGGCAATTTTGGTCACTGTGAGGGTTTAAAAAGTGGTTATTCAACATGAGGCATGATCCAATTGACATTTTGAATCATTTTTGGTACAGTCCAAAAAATCATTTTTCGGATGAAAAACGATGACTCCGGACCTGTCGAACGATCCCAAAATGGTCTATAATGATGAAATTTTAACATTTAAGCTTTTGACTCTAAATTACTGTTGGATGTGAATTAGGACTTTGTCAACTAAAATAAGTGTGTTTAAAGTCATTTCTGTGCCTGAAACGGGTAAAAATTGAAGCTTTTGAGTAAGCAAAACTCTGTAAAAATGGCAATTTTGGTCACTGTGAGGGTTTAAAAAGTGGTTATTCAACATGAGGCATGATCCAATTGACATTTTGAATCATTTTTGGTACAGTCCAAAAAATCAATTTTCGGATGAAAACGATGACTCCGGACCTGTCGAACGATCCCAAAATGGTCTATAATGATGAAATTTCAACATTTAATCTTTTGACTCTCAATTACTGTTGGATGTGAATTATGACTTTGTCAACTAGAATAAGTGTGTTTAAAGTCATTTCTGTGCCTGAAACGGGTCAAAATGGAAGCTTTTGAGTAAGCAAAACTCTGTAAAAATGGCAATTTTGGTCACTGTGAGGGTTTAAAAAGTGGTTATTTAACATGAGGCATGATCCAATTGACATTTTGAATCATTTTTGGTACAGTCCAAAAAATCATTTTTCGGATGAAAAACGATGACTCCGGACCTGTCGAACGATCCCAAAATGGTCTATAATGATGAAATTTCAACATTTAATCTTTTGACTCTAAATGACTGTTGGATGTGAATTATGACTTTGTCAACTAGAATAAGTGAGTTTAAAGTCATTTCTGTGCCTGAAACGGGTCAAAATGGAAGCTTTTGAGTAAGCAAAACTCTGTAAAAATGGCAATTTTGGTCACTGTGATGGTTTAAAAAGTGGTTATTCAACATGAGGCATGATCCAATTGACATTTTGAATCATTTTTGGTACAGTGCAAAAAATCAATTTTCGGATGAAAAACGATGACTCCGGACCTGTCGAACGATCCCAAAATGGTCTATAATGATGAAATTTTAACATTTAGTCTTTTGACTCTAAATTACTGTTGGATGTGAATTATGACTTTGTCAACTAAAATAAGTGTGTTTAAAGTCATTTCTGTGCCTGAAATGGGTCAAAATTGAAGCTTTTGAGTTAGCAAAACTCTGTAAAAATGGCAATTTTGGTCACTGTGAAGGTTTAAAAAGTGGTTATTCAACGTGAGGCACGATCCAATTGACATTTTGAATCATTTTTGGTACAGTCCAAAAAATCAATTTTCGGATGAAAAACGATGACTCCGGACCTGTCGAACGATCCCAAAATGGTCAATATGGATGAAATTTCAACATTTAATCTTTTGACTCTAAATGACTGTTGGATGTGAATTATGACTTTGTCAACTAGAATAAGTGTGTTTAAAGTCATTTCTGTGCCTGAAACGGGTCAAAATGGAAGCTTTTGAGTAAGCAAAACTCTGTAAAAATGGCAATTTTGGTCACTGTGAGGGTTTAAAAAGTGGTTATTTAACATGAGGCATGATCCAAATGACATTTTGAATCATTTTTGGTACAGTCCAAAAAATCAATTTTCGGATGAAAAACGATGACCCCGGACCTGTCGAACGATCCCAAAATGGTCTATAATGATGAAATTTTAACATTTAATCTTTTGACTCTAAATTACTGTTGGATGTGAATTAGGACTTTGTCAACTAAAATAAGTGTGTTTAAAGTCATTTCTGTGCCTGAAACGGGTCAAAATGGAAGCTTTTGAGTAAGCAAAACTCTGTAAAAATGGCAATTTTGGTCACTGTGACGGTTTAAAAAGTGGTTATTCAACATGAGGCATGATCCAATTGACATTTTGAATCATTTTTGGTACAGTGCAAAAAATCAATTTTCGGATGTAAACGATAACTCTGGACCTGTCGAACGATCCCAAAATGGTCTATAATGATGAAATTTTAACATTTAGTCTTTTGACTCTAAATTACTGTTGGATGTGAATTATGACTTTGTCAACTAAAATAAGTGTGTTTAAAGTCATTTCTGTGCCTGAAACGGGTCAAAATTGAAGCTTTTGAGTTAGTAAAACTCTGTAAAAATGGCAATTTTGGTCACTGTGAAGGTTTAAAAAGTGGTTATTCAACATGAGGCACGATCCAATTGACATTTGGAATCATTTTTGGTACAGTCCAAAAAATCAATTTTCGGATGAAAAACGATGACTCCGGACCTGTCGAACGATCCCAAAATGGTCAATATGGATGAAATTTCAACATTTAATCTTTTGACTCTAAATGACTGTTGGATGTGAATTATGACTTTGTCAACTAGCATAAGTGTGTTTAAAGTCATTTCTGTGCCTGAAACGGGTCAAAATGGAAGCTTTTGAGTAAGCAAAACTCTGTAAAAATGGCAATTTTGGTCACTGCGAGGGTTTAAAAAGTGATTATTCAACATGAGGCATGATCCAATTGACATTTTGAATCATTTTTGGTACAGTCCAAAAAATCAATTTTCGGATGAAAAACGATGACCCCGGACCTGTCGAACGATCCCAAAATGGTCTATAATGATGAAATTTTAACATTTAATCTTTTGACTCTAAATTACTGTTGGATGTGAATTAGGACTTTGTCAACTAAAATAAGTGTGTTTAAAGTAATTTCTGTGCCTGAAACGGGTCAAAATTGAAGCTTTTGAGTAAGCAAAACCCTGTAAAAATGGCAATTTTGGTCACTGTGAGGGTTTAAAAAGTGGTTATTCAACATGAGGCATGATCCAATTGACATTTTGAATCATTTTTGGTACAGTCCAAAAAATCATTTTTCGGATGAAAAACGATGACTCCGGACCTGTCGAACGATCCCAAAATGGTCTATAATGATGAAATTTTAACATTTAAGCTTTTGACTCTAAATTACTGTTGGATGTGAATTATGACTTTGTCAACTAAAATAAGTGTGTTTAAAGTCATTTCTGTGCCTGAAATGGGTCAAAATTGAAGCTTTTGAGTTAGCAAAACTCTGTAAAAATGGCAATTTTGGTCACTGTGAAGGTTTAAAAAGTGGTTATTCAACATGAGGCACGATCCAATTGACATTTTGAATCATTTTTGGTACAGTCCAAAAAATCAATTTTCGGATGAAAAACGATGACTCCGGACCTGTCGAACGATCCCAAAATGGTCTATAATGATGAAATTTTAACATTTAATCTTTTGACTCTAAATTACTGTTGGATGTGAATTAGGACTTTGTCAACTAAAATAAGTGTGTTTAAAGTCATTTCTGTGCCTGAAACGGGTCAAAATGGAAGCTTTTGAGTAAGCAAAACTCTGTAAAAATGGCAATTTTGGTCACTGTGACGGTTTAAAAAGTGGTTATTCAACATGAGGCATGATCCAATTGACATTTTGAATCATTTTTGGTACAGTGCAAAAAATCAATTTTCGGATGTAAACGATAACTCCGGACCTGTCGAACGATCCCAAAATGGTCTAAAATGATGAAATTTTAACATTTAGTCTTTTGACTCTAAATTACTGTTGGATGTGAATTATGACTTTGTCAACTAAAATAAGTGTGTTTAAAGTCATTTCTGTGCCTGAAACGGGTCAAAATTGAAGCTTTTGAGTTAGCAAAACTCTGTAAAAATGGCAATTCTGGTCACTGTGAAGGTTTAAAAAGTGGTTATTCAACATGAGGCACGATCCAATTGACATTTTGAATCATTTTTGGTACAGTCCAAAAAATCAATTTTCGGATGAAAAACGATGACTCCGGACCTGTCGAACGATCCCAAAATGGTCTATAATGATGAAATTTCAACATTTAATCTTTTGACTCTCAATTACTGTTGGATGTGAATTATGACTTTGTCAACTAGAATAAGTGTGTTTAAAGTCATTTCTGTGCCTGAAACGGGTCAAAATGGAAGCTTTTGAATAAGCAAAACTCTGTAAAAATGGCAATTTTGGTCACTGTGAGGGTTTAAAAAGTGGTTATTCAACATGAGGCATGATCCAATTGACATTTTGAATCATTTTTGGTACAGTCCAAAAAATCATTTTTCGGATGAAAAACGATGACTCCGGACCTGTCGAACGATCCCAAAATGGTCTATAATGATGAAATTTTAACATTTAAGCTTTTGACTCTAAATTACTGTTGGATGTGAATTAGGACTTTGTCAACTAAAATAAGTGTGTTTAAAGTCATTTCTGTGCCTGAAACGGGTAAAAATTGAAGCTTTTGAGTAAGCAAAACTCTGTAAAAATGGCAATTTTGGTCACTGTGAGGGTTTAAAAAGTGGTTATTCAACATGAGGCATGATCCAATTGACATTTTGAATCATTTTTGGTACAGTCCAAAAAATCAATTTTCGGATGAAAACGATGACTCCGGACCTGTCGAACGATCCCAAAATGGTCTATAATGATGAAATTTCAACATTTAATCTTTTGACTCTCAATTACTGTTGGATGTGAATTATGACTTTGTCAACTAGAATAAGTGTGTTTAAAGTCATTTCTGTGCCTGAAACGGGTCAAAATGGAAGCTTTTGAGTAAGCAAAACTCTGTAAAAATGGCAATTTTGGTCACTGTGAGGGTTTAAAAAGTGGTTATTCAACATGAGGCATGATCCAATTGACATTTTGAATCATTTTTGGTACAGTCCAAAAAATCATTTTTCGGATGAAAAACGATGACTCCGGACCTGTCGAACGATCCCAAAATGGTCAATATGGATGAAATTTCAACATTTAATCTTTTGACTCTAAATGACTGTTGGATGTGAATTATGACTTTGTCAACTAGCATAAGTGTGTTTAAAGTCATTTCTGTGCCTGAAACGGGTCAAAATGGAAGCTTTTGAGTAAGCAAAACTCTGTAAAAATGGCAATTTTGGTCACTGCGAGGGTTTAAAAAGTGATTATTCAACATGAGGCATGATCCAATTGACATTTTGAATCATTTTTGGTACAGTCCAAAAAATCAATTTTCGGATGAAAAACGATGACCCCGGACCTGTCGAACGATCCCAAAATGGTCTATAATGATGAAATTTTAACATTTAATCTTTTGACTCTAAATTACTGTTGGATGTGAATTAGGACTTTGTCAACTAAAATAAGTGTGTTTAAAGTAATTTCTGTGCCTGAAACGGGTCAAAATTGAAGCTTTTGAGTAAGCAAAACCCTGTAAAAATGGCAATTTTGGTCACTGTGAGGGTTTAAAAAGTGGTTATTCAACATGAGGCATGATCCAATTGACATTTTGAATCATTTTTGGTACAGTCCAAAAAATCATTTTTCGGATGAAAAACGATGACTCCGGACCTGTCGAACGATCCCAAAATGGTCTATAATGATGAAATTTTAACATTTAAGCTTTTGACTCTAAATTACTGTTGGATGTGAATTATGACTTTGTCAACTAAAATAAGTGTGTTTAAAGTCATTTCTGTGCCTGAAATGGGTCAAAATTGAAGCTTTTGAGTTAGCAAAACTCTGTAAAAATGGCAATTTTGGTCACTGTGAAGGTTTAAAAAGTGGTTATTCAACATGAGGCACGATCCAATTGACATTTTGAATCATTTTTGGTACAGTCCAAAAAATCAATTTTCGGATGAAAAACGATGACTCCGGACCTGTCGAACGATCCCAAAATGGTCTATAATGATGAAATTTTAACATTTAATCTTTTGACTCTAAATTACTGTTGGATGTGAATTAGGACTTTGTCAACTAAAATAAGTGTGTTTAAAGTCATTTCTGTGCCTGAAACGGGTCAAAATGGAAGCTTTTGAGTAAGCAAAACTCTGTAAAAATGGCAATTTTGGTCACTGTGACGGTTTAAAAAGTGGTTATTCAACATGAGGCATGATCCAATTGACATTTTGAATCATTTTTGGTACAGTGCAAAAAATCAATTTTCGGATGTAAACGATAACTCCGGACCTGTCGAACGATCCCAAAATGGTCTAAAATGATGAAATTTTAACATTTAGTCTTTTGACTCTAAATTACTGTTGGATGTGAATTATGACTTTGTCAACTAAAATAAGTGTGTTTAAAGTCATTTCTGTGCCTGAAACGGGTCAAAATTGAAGCTTTTGAGTTAGCAAAACTCTGTAAAAATGGCAATTCTGGTCACTGTGAAGGTTTAAAAAGTGGTTATTCAACATGAGGCACGATCCAATTGACATTTTGAATCATTTTTGGTACAGTCCAAAAAATCAATTTTCGGATGAAAAACGATGACTCCGGACCTGTCGAACGATCCCAAAATGGTCTATAATGATGAAATTTCAACATTTAATCTTTTGACTCTCAATTACTGTTGGATGTGAATTATGACTTTGTCAACTAGAATAAGTGTGTTTAAAGTCATTTCTGTGCCTGAAACGGGTCAAAATGGAAGCTTTTGAGTAAGCAAAACTCTGTAAAAATGGCAATTTTGGTCACTGTGAGGGTTTAAAAAGTGGTTATTCAACATGAGGCATGATCCAATTGACATTTTGAATCATTTTTGGTACAGTCCAAAAAATCATTTTTCGGATGAAAAACGATGACTCCGGACCTGTCGAACGATCCCAAAATGGTCTATAATGATGAAATTTTAACATTTAAGCTTTTGACTCTAAATTACTGTTGGATGTGAATTAGGACTTTGTCAACTAAAATAAGTGTGTTTAAAGTCATTTCTGTGCCTGAAACGGGTAAAAATTGAAGCTTTTGAGTAAGCAAAACTCTGTAAAAATGGCAATTTTGGTCACTGTGAGGGTTTAAAAAGTGGTTATTCAACATGAGGCATGATCCAATTGACATTTTGAATCATTTTTGGTACAGTCCAAAAAATCAATTTTCGGATGAAAACGATGACTCCGGACCTGTCGAACGATCCCAAAATGGTCTATAATGATGAAATTTCAACATTTAATCTTTTGACTCTCAATTACTGTTGGATGTGAATTATGACTTTGTCAACTAGAATAAGTGTGTTTAAAGTCATTTCTGTGCCTGAAACGGGTCAAAATGGAAGCTTTTGAGTAAGCAAAACTCTGTAAAAATGGCAATTTTGGTCACTGTGACGGTTTAAAAAGTGGTTATTCAACATGAGGCATGATCCAATTGACATTTTGAATCATTTTTGGTACAGTGCAAAAAATCAATTTTCGGATGTAAACGATAACTCCGGACCTGTCGAACGATCCCAAAATGGTCTAAAATGATGAAATTTTAACATTTAGTCTTTTGACTCTAAATTACTGTTGGATGTGAATTATGACTTTGTCAACTAAAATAAGTGTGTTTAAAGTCATTTCTGTGCCTGAAACGGGTCAAAATTGAAGCTTTTGAGTTAGCAAAACTCTGTAAAAATGGCAATTCTGGTCACTGTGAAGGTTTAAAAAGTGGTTATTCAACATGAGGCACGATCCAATTGACATTTTGAATCATTTTTGGTACAGTCCAAAAAATCAATTTTCGGATGAAAAACGATGACTCCGGACCTGTCGAACGATCCCAAAATGGTCTATAATGATGAAATTTCAACATTTAATCTTTTGACTCTCAATTACTGTTGGATGTGAATTATGACTTTGTCAACTAGAATAAGTGTGTTTAAAGTCATTTCTGTGCCTGAAACGGGTCAAAATGGAAGCTTTTGAGTAAGCAAAACTCTGTAAAAATGGCAATTTTGGTCACTGTGAGGGTTTAAAAAGTGGTTATTCAACATGAGGCATGATCCAATTGACATTTTGAATCATTTTTGGTACAGTCCAAAAAATCATTTTTCGGATGAAAAACGATGACTCCGGACCTGTCGAACGATCCCAAAATGGTCTATAATGATGAAATTTTAACATTTAAGCTTTTGACTCTAAATTACTGTTGGATGTGAATTAGGACTTTGTCAACTAAAATAAGTGTGTTTAAAGTCATTTCTGTGCCTGAAACGGGTAAAAATTGAAGCTTTTGAGTAAGCAAAACTCTGTAAAAATGGCAATTTTGGTCACTGTGAGGGTTTAAAAAGTGGTTATTCAACATGAGGCATGATCCAATTGACATTTTGAATCATTTTTGGTACAGTCCAAAAAATCAATTTTCGGATGAAAACGATGACTCCGGACCTGTCGAACGATCCCAAAATGGTCTATAATGATGAAATTTCAACATTTAATCTTTTGACTCTCAATTACTGTTGGATGTGAATTATGACTTTGTCAACTAGAATAAGTGTGTTTAAAGTCATTTCTGTGCCTGAAACGGGTCAAAATGGAAGCTTTTGAGTAAGCAAAACTCTGTAAAAATGGCAATTTTGGTCACTGTGAGGGTTTAAAAAGTGGTTATTCAACATGAGGCATGATCCAATTGACATTTTGAATCATTTTTGGTACAGTCCAAAAAATCATTTTTCGGATGAAAAACGATGACTCCGGACCTGTCGAACGATCCCAAAATGGTCAATATGGATGAAATTTCAACATTTAATCTTTTGACTCTAAATGACTGTTGGATGTGAATTATGACTTTGTCAACTAGCATAAGTGTGTTTAAAGTCATTTCTGTGCCTGAAACGGGTCAAAATGGAAGCTTTTGAGTAAGCAAAACTCTGTAAAAATGGCAATTTTGGTCACTGCGAGGGTTTAAAAAGTGATTATTCAACATGAGGCATGATCCAATTGACATTTTGAATCATTTTTGGTACAGTCCAAAAAATCAATTTTCGGATGAAAAACGATGACCCCGGACCTGTCGAACGATCCCAAAATGGTCTATAATGATGAAATTTTAACATTTAATCTTTTGACTCTAAATTACTGTTGGATGTGAATTAGGACTTTGTCAACTAAAATAAGTGTGTTTAAAGTAATTTCTGTGCCTGAAACGGGTCAAAATTGAAGCTTTTGAGTAAGCAAAACCCTGTAAAAATGGCAATTTTGGTCACTGTGAGGGTTTAAAAAGTGGTTATTCAACATGAGGCATGATCCAATTGACATTTTGAATCATTTTTGGTACAGTCCAAAAAATCATTTTTCGGATGAAAAACGATGACTCCGGACCTGTCGAACGATCCCAAAATGGTCTATAATGATGAAATTTTAACATTTAAGCTTTTGACTCTAAATTACTGTTGGATGTGAATTATGACTTTGTCAACTAAAATAAGTGTGTTTAAAGTCATTTCTGTGCCTGAAATGGGTCAAAATTGAAGCTTTTGAGTTAGCAAAACTCTGTAAAAATGGCAATTTTGGTCACTGTGAAGGTTTAAAAAGTGGTTATTCAACATGAGGCACGATCCAATTGACATTTTGAATCATTTTTGGTACAGTCCAAAAAATCAATTTTCGGATGAAAAACGATGACTCCGGACCTGTCGAACGATCCCAAAATGGTCTATAATGATGAAATTTTAACATTTAATCTTTTGACTCTAAATTACTGTTGGATGTGAATTAGGACTTTGTCAACTAAAATAAGTGTGTTTAAAGTCATTTCTGTGCCTGAAACGGGTCAAAATGGAAGCTTTTGAGTAAGCAAAACTCTGTAAAAATGGCAATTTTGGTCACTGTGACGGTTTAAAAAGTGGTTATTCAACATGAGGCATGATCCAATTGACATTTTGAATCATTTTTGGTACAGTGCAAAAAATCAATTTTCGGATGTAAACGATAACTCCGGACCTGTCGAACGATCCCAAAATGGTCTAAAATGATGAAATTTCAACATTTAGTCTTTTGACTCTAAATTACTGTTGGATGTGAATTATGACTTTGTCAACTAAAATAAGTGTGTTTAAAGTCATTTCTGTGCCTGAAACGGGTCAAAATTGAAGCTTTTGAGTTAGCAAAACTCTGTAAAAATGGCAATTCTGGTCACTGTGAAGGTTTAAAAAGTGGTTATTCAACATGAGGCACGATCCAATTGACATTTTGAATCATTTTTGGTACAGTCCAAAAAATCAATTTTCGGATGAAAAACGATGACTCCGGACCTGTCGAACGATCCCAAAATGGTCTATAATGATGAAATTTCAACATTTAATCTTTTGACTCTCAATTACTGTTGGATGTGAATTATGACTTTGTCAACTAGAATAAGTGTGTTTAAAGTCATTTCTGTGCCTGAAACGGGTCAAAATGGAAGCTTTTGAGTAAGCAAAACTCTGTAAAAATGGCAATTTTGGTCACTGTGAGGGTTTAAAAAGTGGTTATTCAACATGAGGCATGATCCAATTGACATTTTGAATCATTTTTGGTACAGTCCAAAAAATCATTTTTCGGATGAAAAACGATGACTCCGGACCTGTCGAACGATCCCAAAATGGTCTATAATGATGAAATTTTAACATTTAAGCTTTTGACTCTAAATTACTGTTGGATGTGAATTAGGACTTTGTCAACTAAAATAAGTGTGTTTAAAGTCATTTCTGTGCCTGAAACGGGTAAAAATTGAAGCTTTTGAGTAAGCAAAACTCTGTAAAAATGGCAATTTTGGTCACTGTGAGGGTTTAAAAAGTGGTTATTCAACATGAGGCATGATCCAATTGACATTTTGAATCATTTTTGGTACAGTCCAAAAAATCAATTTTCGGATGAAAACGATGACTCCGGACCTGTCGAACGATCCCAAAATGGTCTATAATGATGAAATTTCAACATTTAATCTTTTGACTCTCAATTACTGTTGGATGTGAATTATGACTTTGTCAACTAGAATAAGTGTGTTTAAAGTCATTTCTGTGCCTGAAACGGGTCAAAATGGAAGCTTTTGAGTAAGCAAAACTCTGTAAAAATGGCAATTTTGGTCACTGTGAGGGTTTAAAAAGTGGTTATTTAACATGAGGCATGATCCAATTGACATTTTGAATCATTTTTGGTACAGTCCAAAAAATCATTTTTCGGATGAAAAACGATGACTCCGGACCTGTCGAACGATCCCAAAATGGTCTATAATGATGAAATTTCAACATTTAATCTTTTGACTCTAAATGACTGTTGGATGTGAATTATGACTTTGTCAACTAGAATAAGTGAGTTTAAAGTCATTTCTGTGCCTGAAACGGGTCAAAATGGAAGCTTTTGAGTAAGCAAAACTCTCTAAAAATGGCAATTTTGGTCACTGTGATGGTTTAAAAAGTGGTTATTCAACATGAGGCATGATCCAATTGACATTTTGAATCATTTTTGGTACAGTGCAAAAAATCAATTTTCGGATGAAAAACGATGACTCCGGACCTGTCGAACGATCCCAAAATGGTCAATATGGATGAAATTTCAACATTTAATCTTTTGACTCTAAATGACTGTTGGATGTGAATTATGACTTTGTCAACTAGAATAAGTGTGTTTAAAGTCATTTCTGTGCCTGAAACGGGTCAAAATGGAAGCTTTTGAGTAAGCAAAACTCTGTAAAAATGGCAATTTTGGTCACTGTGAGGGTTTAAAAAGTGGTTATTCAACATGAGGCATGATCCAAATGACATTTTGAATAATTTTTGGTACAGTCCAAAAAATCAATTTTCGGATGAAAAACGATGACCCCGGAACTGTCGAACGATCCCAAAATGGTCTATAATGATGAAATTTTAACATTTAATCTTTTGACTCTAAATTACTGTTGGATGTGAATTAGGACTTTGTCAACTAAAATAAGTGTGTTTAAAGTCATTTCTGTGCCTGAAACGGGTCAAAATGGAAGCTTTTGAGTAAGCAAAACTCTGTAAAAATGGCATTTTTGGTCACTGTGAGGGTTTAAAAAGTGGTTATTTAACATGAGGCATGATCCAATTGACATTTTGAATCATTTTTGGTACAGTCCAAAAAATCATTTTTCGGATGAAAAACGATGACTCCGGACCTGTCGAACGATCCCAAAATGGTCTATAATGATGAAATTTCAACATTTAATCTTTTGACTCTAAATGACTGTTGGATGTGAATTATGACTTAGTCAACTAGAATAAGTGTGTTTAAAGTCATTTCTGTGCCTGAAACGGAACAAAATGGAAGCTTTTGAGTAAGCAAAACTCTGTAAAAATGGCAATTGTGGTCACTGTGACGGTTTAAAAAGTGGTTATTCAACATGAGGCATGATCCAATTGACATTTTGAATCATTTTTGGTACAGTCCAAAAAATCAATTTTCGGATGAAAAACGATGACTCCGGACCTGTCGAACGATCCCAAAATGGTCAATATGGATGAAATTTCAACATTTAATCTTTTGACTCTAAATGACTGTTGGATGTGAATTATGACTTTGTCAACTAGCATAAGTGTGTTTAAAGTCATTTCTGTGCCTGAAACGGGTCAAAATGGAAGCTTTTGAGTAAGCAAAACTCTGTAAAAATGGCAATTTTGGTCACTGCGAGGGTTTAAAAAGTGATTATTCAACATGAGGCATGATCCAATTGACATTTTGAATCATTTTTGGTACAGTCCAAAAAATCAATTTTCGGATGAAAAACGATGACCCCGGACCTGTCGAACGATCCCAAAATGGTCTATAATGATGAAATTTTAACATTTAATCTTTTGACTCTAAATTACTGTTGGATGTGAATTAGGACTTTGTCAACTAAAATAAGTGTGTTTAAAGTAATTTCTGTGCCTGAAACGGGTCAAAATTGAAGCTTTTGAGTAAGCAAAACCCTGTAAAAATGGCAATTTTGGTCACTGTGAGGGTTTAAAAAGTGGTTATTCAACATGAGGCATGATCCAATTGACATTTTGAATCATTTTTGGTACAGTCCAAAAAATCATTTTTCGGATGAAAAACGATGACTCCGGACCTGTCGAACGATCCCAAAATGGTCTATAATGATGAAATTTTAACATTTAAGCTTTTGACTCTAAATTACTGTTGGATGTGAATTAGGACTTTGTCAACTAAAATAAGTGTGTTTAAAGTCATTTCTGTGCCTGAAACGGGTCAAAATTGAAGCTTTTGAGTAAGCAAAACTCTGTAAAAATGGCAATTTTGGTCACTGTGAGGGTTTAAAAAGTGGTTATTCAACATGAGGCATGATCCAATTGACATTTTGAATCATTTTTGGTACAGTCCAAAAAATCAATTTTCGGATGAAAACGATGACTCCGGACCTGTCGAACGATCCCAAAATGGTCTATAATGATGAAATTTCAACATTTATTCTTTTGACTCTAAATGACTGTTGGATGTGAATTATGGCTTTGTCAACTAGAATAAGTGTGTTTAAAGTCATTTCTGTGCCTGAAACGGAACAAAATGGAAGCTTTTGAGTAAGCAAAACTCTGTAAAAATGGCAATTTTGGTCACTGTGACGGTTTAAAAAGTGGTTATTCAACATGAGGCATGATCCAATTGACATTTTGAATCATTTTTGGTACAGTGCAAAAAATCAATTTTCGGATGTAAAAGATAACTCCGGACCTGTCGAACAATCCCAAAATGGTCTATAATGATGAAATTTTAACATTTAGTCTTTTGACTCTAAATTACTGTTGGATGTGAATTATGACTTTGTCAACTAAAATAAGTGTGTTTAAAGTCATTTCTGTGCCTGAAACGGGTCGAAATTGAAGCTTTTGAGTTAGCAAAACTCTGTAAAAATGGCAATTTTGGTCACTGTGAAGGTTTATAAAGTGGTTATTCAACATGAGGCACGATCCAATTGACATTTTGAATCATTTTTGGTACAGTCCAAAAAATCTATTTTCGGATGAAAAACGATGACTCCGGACCTGTCGAACGATCCCAAAATGGTCAATATGGATGAAATTTCAACATTTAATCTTTTGACTCTAAATGACTGTTGGATGTGAATTATGACTTTGTCAACTAGCATAAGTGTGTTTAAAGTCATTTCTGTGCCTGAAACGGGTCAAAATGGAAGCTTTTGAGTAAGCAAAACTCTGTAAAAATGGCAATTTTGGTCACTGTGACGGTTTAAAAAGTGGTTATTCAACATGAGGCATGATCCAATTGACATTTTGAATCATTTTTGGTACAGTGCAAAACATCAATTTTCGGATGAAAAACGATGACTCCGGACCTGTCGAACGTTCCCAAAATGGTCTATAATGATGAAATTTTAACATTTAGTCTTTTGACTCTAAAATACTGTTGGATGTGAATTATGACTTTGTCAACTAAAATAAGTGTGTTTAAAGTCATTTCTGTGCCTGAAACGGGTCAAAATTGAAGCTTTTGAGTTAGCAAAACTCTGTAAAAATGGCAATTTTGGTCACTGTGAAGGTTTAAAAAGTGGTTATTCAACATGAGGCACGATCCAATTGACATTTTGAATCATTTTTGGTACAGTCCAAAAAATCAATTTTCGGATGAAAAACGATGACTCCGGACCTGTCGAACGATCCCAAAATGGTCTATAATGATGAAATTTTAACATTTAAGCTTTTGACTCTAAATTACTGTTGGATGTGAATTAGGACTTTGTCAACTAAAATAAGTGTGTTTAAAGTCATTTCTGTGCCTGAAACGGGTAAAAATTGAAGCTTTTGAGTAAGCAAAACTCTGTAAAAATGGCAATTTTGGTCACTGTGAGGGTTTAAAAAGTGGTTATTCAACATGAGGCATGATCCAATTGACATTTTGAATCATTTTTGGTACAGTGCAAAAAATCAATTTTCGGATGAAAAACGATGACTCCGGACCTGTCGAACGATCCCAAAATGGTCTATAATGATGAAATTTTAACATTTAGTCTTTTGACTCTAAATTACTGTTGGATGTGAATTATGACTTTGTCAACTAAAATAAGTGTGTTTAAAGTCATTTCTGTGCCTGAAACGGGTCAAAATTGAAACTTTTGAGTTAGCAAAACTCTGTAAAAATGGCAATTTTGGTCACTGTGAAGGTTTAAAAAGTGGTTATTCAACATGAGGCACGATCCAATTGACATTTTGAATCATTTTTGGTACAGTCCAAAAAATCAATTTTTGGATGAAAAACGATGACTCCGGACCTGTCGAACGATCCCAAAATGGTCAATATGGATGAAATTTCAACATTTAATCTTTTGACTCTAAATGACTGTTGGATGTGAATTATGACTTTGTCAACTAGCATAAATGTGTTTAAAGTCATTTCTGTGCCTGAAACGGGTCAAAATGGAAGCTTTTGAGTAAGCAAAACTCTGTAAAAATGGCAATTTTGGTCACTGCGAGGGTTTAAAAAGTGATTATTCAACATGAGGCATGATCCAATTGACATTTTGAATCATTTTTGGTACAGTCCAAAAAATCAATTTTCGGATGAAAAACGATGACCCCGGACCTGTCGAACGATCCCAAAATGGTCTATAATGATGAAATCTTAACATTTAATCTTTTGACTCTAAATTACTGTTGGATGTGAATTAGGACTTTGTCAACTAAAATAAGTGTGTTTAAAGTAATTTCTGTGCCTGAAACGGGTCAAAATTGAAGCTTTTGAGTAAGCAAAACCCTGTAAAAATGGCAATTTTGGTCACTGTGAGGGTTTAAAAGTGGTTATTCAACATGAGGCATGATCCAATTGACATTTTGAATCATTTTTGGTACAGTCCAAAAAATCATTTTTCGGATGAAAAACGATGACTCCGGACCTGTCGAACGATCCCAAAATGGTCTATAATGATGAAATTTTAACATTTAAGCTTTTGACTCTAAATTACTGTTGGATGTGAATTAGGACTTTGTCAACTAAAATAAGTGTGTTTAAAGTCATTTCTGTGCCTGAAACGGGTCAAAATTGAAGCTTTTGAGTAAGCAAAACTCTGTAAAAATGGCAATTTTGGTCACTGTGAGGGTTTAAAAAGTGGTTATTCAACATGAGGCATGATCCAATTGACATTTTGAATCATTTTTGGTACAGTCCAAAACATCAATTTTCGGATGAAAACGATGACTCCGGACCTGTCGAACGATCCCAAAATGGTCTATAATGATGAAATTTCAACATTTAATCTTTTGACTCTCAATTACTGTTGGATGTGAATTATGACTTTGTCAACTAGAATAAGTGTGTTTAAAGTCATTTCTGTGCCTGAAACGGGTCAAAATGGAAGCTTTTGAGTAAGCAAAACTCTGTAAAAATGGCAATTTTGGTCACTGTGAGGGTTTAAAAAGTGGTTATTTAACATGAGGCATGATCCAATTGACATTTTGAATCATTTTTGGTACAGTCCAAAAAATCATTTTTCGGATGAAAAACGATGACTCCGGACCTGTCGAACGATCCCAAAATGGTCTATAATGATGAAATTTCAACATTTAATCTTTTGACTCTAAATGACTGTTGGATGTGAATTATGGCTTTGTCAACTAAAATAAGTGTGTTTAAAGTCATTTCTGTGCCTGAAACGGGTCAAACTTGAAGCTTTTGAGTTAGCAAAACTCTGTAAAAATGGCAATTTTGGTCACTGTGAAGGTTTAAAAAGTGGTTATTCAACATGAGGCACGATCCAATTGACATTTTGAATCATTTTTGGTACAGTCCAAAAAATCAATTTTCGGATGAAAAACGATGACTCCGGACCTGTTGAACGATCCCAAAATGGTCAATATGGATGAAATTTCAACATTTAATCTTTTGACTCTAAATGACTGTTGGATGTGAATTATGACTTTGTCAACTAGAATAAGTGTGTTTAAAGTCATTTCTGTGCCTGAAACGGGTCAAAATGGAAGCTTTTGAGTAAGCAAAACTCTGTAAAAATGGCAATTTTGGTCACTGTGAGGGTTTAAAAGTGGTTATTCAACATGAGGCATGGTCCAATTGACATTTTGAATCATTTTTGGTACAGTCCAAAAAATCATTTTTCGGATGAAAAACGATGACTCCGGACCTGTCGAACGATCCCAAAATGGTCTATAATGATGAAATTTTAACATTTAAGCTTTTGACTCTAAATTACTGTTGGATGTGAATTAGGACTTTGTCAACTAAAATAAGTGTGTTTAAAGTCAATTCTGTGCCTGAAACGGGTAAAAATTGAAGCTTTTGAGTTAGCAAAACTCTGTAAAAATGGCAATTTTGGTCACTGTGAGGGTTTAAAAAGTGGTTATTCAACATGAGGCATGATCCAATTGACATTTTGAATCATTTTTGGTACAGTCCAAAAAATCAATTTTCGGATGAAAACGATGACTCCGGACCTGTCGAACGATCCCAAAATGGTCTATAATGATGAAATTTCAACATTTAATCTTTTGACTCTCAATTACTGTTGGATGTGAATTATGACTTTGTCAACTAGAATAAGTGTGTTTAAAGTCATTTCTGTGCCTGAAACGGGTCAAAATGGAAGCTTTTGAGTAAGCAAAACTCTGTAAAAATGGCAATTTTGGTCACTGTGAGGGTTTAAAAAGTGGTTATTTAACATGAGGCATGATCCAATTGACATTTTGAATCATTTTTGGTACAGTCCAAAAAATCATTTTTCGGATGAAAAACGATGACTCCGGACCTGTCGAACGATCCCAAAATGGTCTATAATGATGAAATTTCAACATTTAATCTTTTGACTCTAAATGACTGTTGGATGTGAATTATGACTTTGTCAACTAGAATAAGTGTGTTTAAAGTCATTTCTGTGCCTGAAACGGAACAAAATGGAAGCTTTTGAGTAAGCAAAACTCTGTAAAAATGGCAATTTTGGTCACTGTGACGGTTTAAAAAGTGGTTATTCAACATGAGGCATGATCCAATTGACATTTTGAATCATTTTTGGTACAGTGCAAAAAATCAATTTTCGGATGTAAACGATAACTCCGGACCTGTCGAACAATCCCAAAATGGTCTATAATGATGAAATTTTAACATTTAGTCTTTTGACTCTAAATTACTGTTGGATGTTAATTATGACTTTGTCAACTAAAATAAGTGTGTTTAAAGTCATTTCTGTGCCTGAAACGGGTCAAAATTGAAGCTTTTGAGTTAGCAAAACTCTGTAAAAATGGCAATTTTGGTCACTGTGAAGGTTTAAAAAGTGGTTATTCAACATGAGGCACGATCCAATTGACATTTTGAATCATTTTTGGTACAGTCCAAAAAATCTATTTTCGGATGAAAAACGATGACTCCGGACCTGTCGAACGATCCCAAAATGGTCAATATGGATGAAATTTCAACATTTAATCTTTTGACTCTAAATGACTGTTGGATGTGAATTATGACTTTGTCAACTAGCATAAGTGTGTTTAAAGTCATTTCTGTGCCTGAAACGGGTCAAAATGGAAGCTTTTGAGTAAGCAAAACTCTGTAAAAATGGCAATTTTGGTCACTGTGACGGTTTAAAAAGTGGTTATTCAACATGAGGCATGATCCAATTGACATTTTGAATCATTTTTGGTACAGTGCAAAACATCAATTTTCGGATGAAAAACGATGACTCCGGACCTGTCGAACGATCCCAAAATGGTCTATAATGATGAAATTTTAACATTTAGTCTTTTGACTCTAAAATACTGTTGGATGTGAATTATGACTTTGTCAACTAAAATAAGTGTGTTTAAAGTCATTTCTGTGCCTGAAACGGGTCAAAATTGAAGCTTTTGAGTTAGCAAAACTCTGTAAAAATGGCAATTTTGGTCACTGTGAAGGTTTAAAAAGTGGTTATTCAACATGAGGCACGATCCAATTGACATTTTGAATCATTTTTGGTACAGTCCAAAAAATCAATTTTCGGATGAAAAACGATGACTCCGGACCTGTCGAACGATCCCAAAATTGTCAATATGGATGAAATTTCAACATTTAATCTTTTGACTCTAAATGACTGTTGGATGTGAATTATGACTTTGTCAACTAGAATAAGTGTGTTTAAAGTCATTTCTGTGCCTGAAACGGGTCAAAATGGAAGCTTTTGAGTAAGCAAAACTCTGTAAAAATGGCAATTTTGGTCACTGTGAGGGTTTAAAAAGTGGTTATTCAACATGAGGCATGATCCAATTGACATTTTGAATCATTTTTGGTACAGTCCAAAAAATCATTTTTCGGATGAAAAACGATGACTCCGGACCTGTCGAACGATCCCAAAATGGTCTATAATGATGACATTTTAACATTTAAGCTTTTGACTCTAAATTACTGTTGGATGTGAATTAGGACTTTGTCAACTAAAATAAGTGTGTTTAAAGTCATTTCTGTGCCTGAAACGGGTAAAAATTGAAGCTTTTGAGTAAGCAAAACTCTGTAAAAATGGCAATTTTGGTCACTGTGAGGGTTTAAAAAGTGGTTATTCAACATGAGGCATGATCCAATTGACATTTTGAATCATTTTTGGTACAGTCCAAAAAATCAATTTTCGGATGAAAACGATGACTCCGGACCTGTCGAACGATCCCAAAATGGTCTATAATGATGAAATTTCAACATTTAATCTTTTGACTCTCAATTACTGTTGGATGTGAATTATGACTTTGTCAACTAGAATAAGTGTGTTTAAAGTCATTTCTGTGGCTGAAACGGGTCAAAATGGAAGCTTTTGAGTAAGCAAAACTCTGTAAAAATGGCAATTTTGGTCACTGTGAGGGTTTAAAAAGTGGTTATTTAACATGAGGCATGATCCAATTGACATTTTGAATCATTTTTGGTACAGTCCAAAAAATCATTTTTCGGATGAAAAATGATGACTCCGGACCTGTCGAACGATCCCAAAATGGTCTATAATGATGAAATTTCAACATTTAATCTTTTGACTCTAAATGACTGTTGGATGTGAATTATGACTTTGTCAACTAGAATAAGTGAGTTTAAAGTCATTTCTGTGCCTGAAACGGGTCAAAATGGAAGCTTTTGAGTAAGCAAAACTCTGTAAAAATGGCAATTTTGGTCACTGTGATGGTTTAAAAAGTGGTTATTCAACATGAGGCATGATCCAATTGACATTTTGAATCATTTTTGGTACAGTGCAAAAAATCAATTTTCGGATGAAAAACGATGACTCCGGACCTGTCGAACGATCCCAAAATGGTCTATAATGATGAAATTTTAACATTTAGTCTTTTGACTCTAAATTACTGTTGGATGTGAATTATGACTTTGTCAACTAGAATAAGTGAGTTTAAAGTCATTTCTGTGCCTGAAACGGGTCAAAATGGAAGCTTTTGAGTAAGCAAAACTCTGTAAAAATGGCAATTTTGGTCACTGTGATGGTTTAAAAAGTGGTTATTCAACATGAGGCATGATCCAATTGACATTTTGAATCATTTTTGGTACAGTGCAAAAAATCAATTTTCGGATGAAAAACGATGACTCCGGACCTGTCGAACGATCCCAAAATGGTCTATAATGATGAAATTTTAACATTTAGTCTTTTGACTCTAAATTACTGTTGGATGTGAATTATGACTTTGTCAACTAAAATAAGTGTGTTTAAAGTCATTTCTGTGCCTGAAATGGGTCAAAATTGAAGCTTTTGAGTTAGCAAAACTCTGTAAAAATGGCAATTTTGGTCACTGTGAAGGTTTAAAAAGTGGTTATTCAACATGAGGCACGATCCAATTGACATTTTGAATCATTTTTGGTACAGTCCAAAAAATCAATTTTCGGATGAAAAACGATGACTCCGGACCTGTCGAACGATCCCAAAATGGTCAATATGGATGAAATTTCAACATTTAATCTTTTGACTCTAAATGACTGTTGGGTGTGAATTATGACTTTGTCAACTAGAATAAGTGTGTTTAAAGTCATTTCTGTGCCTGAAACGGGTCAAAATGGAAGCTTTTGAGTAAGCAAAACTCTGTAAAAATGGCAATTTTGGTCACTGTGAGGGTTTAAAAAGTGGTTATTCAACATGAGGCATGATCCAATTGACATTTTGAATCATTTTTGGTACAGTCCAAAAAATCAATTTTCGGATGAAAAACGATGACCCCGGACCTGTCGAACGATCCCAAAATGGTCTATAATGATGAAATTTTAACATTTAATCTTTTGACTCTAAATTACTGTTGGATGTGAATTAGGACTTTGTCAACTAAAATAAGTGTGTTTAAAGTCATTTCTGTGCCTGAAACGGGTCAAAATGGAAGCTTTTGAGTAAGCAAAACTCTGTAAAAATGGCAATTTTGGTCACTGTGACGGTTTAAAAAGTGGTAATTCAACATGAGGCATGATCCAATTGACATTTTGAATCATTTTTGGTACAGTGCAAAACATCAATTTTCGGATGAAAAACGATGACTCCGGACCTGTCGAACGATCCCAAAATGGTCTATAATGATGAAATTTCAACATTTAATCTTTTGACTCTAAATGACTGTTGGATGTGAATTATGACTTTGTCAACTAGAATAAGTGTGTTTAAAGTCATTTCTGTGCCTGAAACGGAACAAAATGGAAGCTTTTGAGTAAGCAAAACTCTGTAAAAATGGCAATTTTGGTCACTGTGACAGTTTAAAAAGTGGTTATTCAACATGAGGCATGATCCAATTGACATTTTGAATCATTTTTGGTACAGTGCAAAAAATCAATTTTCGGATGTAAACGATAACTCCGGACCTGTCGAACGATCCCAAAATGGTCTATAATGATGAAATTTTAACATTTAGTCTTTTGACTCTAAATTACTGTTGGATGTGAATTATGACTTTGTCAACTAAAATAAGTGTGTTTAAAGTCATTTCTGTGCCTGAAACGGGTCAAAATTGAAGCTTTTGAGTTAGCAAAACTCTGTAAAAATGGCAATTTTGGTCACTGTGAAGGTTTAAAAAGTGGTTATTCAACATGAGGCACGATCCAATTGACATTTTGAATCATTTTTGGTACAGTCCAAAAAATCAATTTTCGGATGAAAAACGATGACTCCGGACATGTCGAACGATCCCAAAATGGTCAATATGGATGAAATTTCAACATTTAATCTTTTGACTCTAAATGACTGTTGGATGTGAATTATGACTTTGTCAACTAGCATAAGTGTGTTTAAAGTCATTTCTGTGCCTGAAACGGGTCAAAATGGAAGCTTTTGAGTAAGCAAAACTCTGTAAAAATGGCAATTTTGGTCACTGCGAGGGTTTAAAAAGTGATTATTCAACATGAGGCATGATCCAATTGACATTTTGAATCATTTTTGGTACAGTCCAAAAAATCAATTTTCGGATGAAAAACGATGACCCCGGACCTGTCAAACGATCCCAAAATGGTCTATAATGATGAAATTTTAACATTTAATCTTTTGACTCTAAATTACTGTTGGATGTGAATTAGGACTTTGTCAACTAAAATAAGTGTGTTTAAAGTAATTTCTGTGCCTGAAACGGGTCAAAATTGAAGCTTTTGAGTAAGCAAAACCCTGTAAAAATGGCAATTTTGGTCACTGTGAGGGTTTAAAAAGTGGTTATTCAACATGAGGCATGATCCAATTGACATTTTGAATCATTTTTGGTACAGTCCAAAAAATCATTTTTCGGATGAAAAACGATGACTCCGGACCTGTCGAACGATCCCAAAATGGTCTATAATGATGAAATTTCAACATTTAATCTTTTGACTCTAAATGACTGTTGGATGTGAATTATGACTTTGTCAACTAGAATAAGTGTGTTTAAAGTCATTTCTGTGCCTGAAACGGAACAAAATGGAAGCTTTTGAGTTAGCAAAACTCTGTAAAAATGGAAATTTTGGTCACTGTGAAGGTTTAAAAAGTGGTTATTCAACATGAGGCACGATCCAATTGACATTTTGAATCATTTTTGGTACAGTCCAAAAAATCAATTTTCGGATGAAAAACGATGACTCCGGACCTGTCGAACGATCCCAAAATGGTCAATATGGATGAAATTTCAACATTTAATCTTTTGACTCTAAATGACTGTTGGATGTGAATTATGACTTTGTCAACTAGAATAAGTGTGTTTAAAGTCATTTCTGTGCCTGAAACGGGTCAAAATGGAAGCTTTTGAGTAAGCAAAACTCTGTAAAAATAGCAATTTTGGTCACTGTGAGGGTTTAAAAAGTGGTTATTCAACATGAGGCATGATCCAATTGACATTTTGAATCATTTTTGGTACAGTCCAAAAAATCAATTTTCGGATGAAAACGATGACTCCGGACCTGTCGAACGATCCCAAAATGGTCTATAATGATGAAATTTCAACATTTAATCTTTTGACTCTCAATTACTGTTGGATGTGAATTATGACTTTGTCAACTAGAATAAGTGTGTTTAAAGTCATTTCTGTGCCTGAAACGGGTCAAAATGGAAGCTTTTGAGTAAGCAAAACTCTGTAAAAATGGCAATTTTGGTCACTGTGATGGTTTAAAAAGTGGTTATTCAACATGAGGCATGATCCAATTGACATTTTGAATCATTTTTGGTACAGTGCAAAAAATCAATTTTCGGATGAAAAACGATGACTCCGGACCTGTCGAACGATCCCAAAATGGTCTATAATGATGACATTTTAACATTTAGTCTTTTGACTCTAAATTACTGTTGGATGTGAATTATGACTTTGTCAACTAGAATAAGTGTGTTTAAAGTCATTTCTGTGCCTGAAACGGGTCAAAATGGAAGCTTTTGAGTAAGCAAAACTCTGTAAAAATGGCAATTTTGGTCACTGTGAGGGTTTAAAAAGTGGTTATTCAACATGAGGCATGATCCAATTGACATTTTGAATCATTTTTGGTACAGTCCAAAAAATCAATTTTCGGATGAAAAACGATGACCCCGGACCTGTCGAACGATCCCAAAATGGTCTATAATGATGAAATTTTAACATTTAATCTTTTGACTCTAAATTACTGTTGGATGTGAATTAGGACTTTGTCAACTAAAATAAGTGTGTTTAAAGTCATTTCTGTGCCTGAAACGGGTCAAAATGGAAGCTTTTGAGTAAGCAAAACTCTGTAAAAATGGCAATTTTGGTCACTGTGAGGGTTTAAAAAGTGGTTATTTAACATGAGGCATGATCCAATTGACATTTTGAATCATTTTTGGTACAGTCCAAAAAATCATTTTTCGGATGAAAAACGATGACTCCGGACCTGTCGAACGATCCCAAAATGGTCTATAATGATGAAATTTCAACATTTAATCTTTTGACTCTAAATGACTGTTGGATGTGAATTATGACTTTGTCAACTAGAATAAGTGTGTTTAAAGTCATTTCTGTGCCTGAAACAGAACAAAATGGAAGCTTTTGAGTAAGCAAAACTCTGTAAAAATGGCAATTTTGGTCACTGTGACGGTTTAAAAAGTGGTTATTCAACATGAGGCATGATCCAATTGACATTTTGAATAATTTTTGGTACAGTGCAAAAAATCAATTTTCGGATGTAAACGATAACTCCGGACCTGTCGAACGGTCCCAAAATGGTCTATAATGATGAAATTTTAACATTTAGTCTTTTGACTCTAAATTACTGTTGGATGTGAATTATGACTTTGTCAACTAAAATAAGTGTGTTTAAAGTCATTTCTGTGCCTGAAACGGGTCAAAATTGAAGCTTTTGAGTTAGCAAAACTCTGTAAAAATGGCAATTTTGGTCACTGTGAAGGTTTAAAAAGTGGTTATTCAACATGAGGCACGATCCAATTGACATTTTGAATCATTTTTGGTACAGTCCAAAAAATCAATTTTCGGATGAAAAACGATGACTCCGGACCTGTCGAACGATCCCAAAATGGTCAATATGGATGAAATTTCAACATTTAATCTTTTGACTCTAAATGACTGTTGGATGTGAATTATGACTTTGTCAACTTGCATAAGTGTGTTTAAAGTCATTTCTGTGCCTGAAACGGGTCAAAATGGAAGCTTTTGAGTAAGCAAAACTCTGTAAAAATGGCAATTTTGGTCACTGCGAGGGTTTAAAAAGTGATTATTCAACATGAGGCATGATCCAATTGACATTTTGAATCATTTTTGGTACAGTCCAAAAAATCAATTTTCGGATGAAAAACGATGACTCCGGCCGGACCTGTCGAACGATCCCAAAATGGTCTATAATGATGAAATTTTAACATTTAATCTTTTGACTCTAAATTACTGTTGGATGTGAATTAGGACTATGTCAACTAAAATAAGTGTGTTTAAAGTCATTTCTGTGCCTGAAACAGGTCAAAATTGAAGCTTTTGAGTAAGCAAAACTCTGTAAAAACGGCAATTTTGGTCACTGTGAGGGTTTAAAAAGTGGTTATTCAACATGAGGCATGATCCAATTGACATTTTGAATCATTTTTGGTACAGTACAAAAAATCAATTTTCGGATGAAAAACGATGACTCCGGACCTGTCGAACGATCCCAAAATGGTCTATAATGATGACATTTCAACATTTATTCTTTTGACTCTAAATGACTGTTGGATGTGAATTATGACTTTGTCAACTAGAATAAGTGAGTTTAAAGTCATTTCTGTGCCTGAAACGGGTCAAAATGGAAGCTTTTGAGTAAGCAAAACTCTGTAAAAATGGCAATTTTGGTCACTGTGACGGTTTAAAAAGTGGTTATTCAACATGAGGCATGATCCAATTGACATTTTGAATCATTTTTGGTACAGTGCAAAAAATCAATTTTCGGATGAAAAACGATGACTCCGGACCTGTCGAACGATCCCAAAATGGTCTATAATGATGAAATTTTAACATTTAGTCTTTTGACTCTAAATTACTGTTGGATGTGAATTATGACTTTGTCAACTAAAATAAGTGTGTTTAAAGTCATTTCTGTGCCTGAAACGGGTCAAAATTGAAGCTTTTGAGTTAGCAAAACTCTGTAAAAATGGCAATTTTGGTCACTGTGAAGGTTTAAAAAGTGGTTATTCAACATGAGGCACGATCCAATTGACATTTTGAATCATTTTTGGTACAGTCCAAAAAATCAATTTTCGGATGAAAAACGATGACTCCGGACCTGTCGAACGATCCCAAAATGGTCAATATGGATGAAATTTCAACATTTAATCTTTTGACTCTAAATGACTGTTGGATGTGAATTATGACTTTGTCAACTAGAATAAGTGAGTTTAAAGTCATTTCTGTGCCTGAAACGGGTCAAAATGGAAGCTTTTGAGTAAGCAAAACTCTGTAAAAATGGCAATTTTGGTCACTGTGATGGTTTAAAAAGTGGTTATTCAACATGAAGCATGATCCAATTGACATTTTGAATCATTTTTGGTACAGTGCAAAAAATCAATTTTCGGATGAAAAACGATGACTCCGGACCTGTCGAACGATCCCAAAATGGTCTATAATGATGAAATTTTAACATTTAGTCTTTTGACTCTAAATTACTGTTGGATGTGAATTATGACTTTGTCAACTAAAATAAGTGTGTTTAAAGTCATTTCTGTGCCTGAAATGGGTCAAAATTGAAGCTTTTGAGTTAGCAAAACTCTGTAAAAATGGCAATTTTGGTCACTGTGAAGGTTTAAAAAGTGGTTATTCAACATGAGGCACGATCCAATTGACATTTTGAATCATTTTTGGTACAGTCCAAAAAATCAATTTTCGGATGAAAAACGATGACTCCGGACCTGTCGAACGATCCCAAAATGGTCAATATGGATGAAATTTCAACATTTAATCTTTTGACTCTAAATGACTGTTGGATGTGAATTATGACTTTGTCAACTAGAATAAGTGTGTTTAAAGTCATTTCTGTGCCTGAAACGGGTCAAAATGGAAGCTTTTGAGTAGGCAAAACTCTGTAAAAATGGCAATTTTGGTCACTGTGAGGGTTTAAAAAAGTGGTTATTCAACATGAGGCATGATCCAATTGACATTTTGAATCATTTTTGGTACAGTCCAAAAAATCAATTTTCGGATGAAAAACGATGACCCCGGACCTGTCGAACGATCCTAAAATGGTCTATAATGATGAAATTTTAACATTTAATCTTTTGACTCTAAATTACTGTTGGATGTGAATTAGGACTTTGTCAACTAAAATAAGTGTGTTTAAAGTCATTTCTGTGCCTGAAACGGGTCAAAATTGAAGCTTTTGAGTAAGCAAAACTCTGTAAAAATGGCAATTTTGGTCACTGTGAGGGTTTAAAAAGTGGTTATTCAACATGAGGCATGATCCAATTGACATTTTGAATCATTTTTGGTACAGTCCAAAAAATCATTTTTCGGATGAAAAACGATGACTCCGGACCTGTCGAACGATCCCAAAATGGTCTAAATGATGAAATTTCAACATTTAATCTTTTGACTCTCAATTACTGTTGGATGTGAATTATGACTTTGTCAACTAGAATAAGTGTGTTTAAAGTCATTTCTGTGCCTGAAATGGGTCAAAATGGAAGCTTTTGAGTAAGCAAAACTCTGTAAAAATGGCAATTTTGGTCACTGTGAGGGTTTAAAAAGTGGTTATTTAACATGAGGCATGATCCAATTGACATTTTGAATCATTTTTGGTACAGTGCAAAAAATCCATTTTCGGATGAAAAACAATGACTCCGGACCTGTCGAACGATCCCAAAATGGTCTATAATGATGAAATTTTAACATTTAGTCTTTTGACTCTAAATTACTGTTGGATGTGAATTATGACTTTGTCAACTAAAATAAGTGTGTTTAAAGTCATTTCTGTGCCTGAAACGGGTCAAAATTGAAGCTTTTGAGTTAGCAAAACTCTGTAAAAATGGCAATTTTGGTCACTGTGAAGGTTTAAAAAGTGGTTATTCAGCATGAGGCACGATCCAATTGACATTTTGAATCATTTTTGGTACAGTCCAAAAAATCAATTTTCGGATGAAAAACGATGACTCCGGACCTGTCGAACGATCCCAAAATGGTCAATATGGATGAAATTTCAACATTTAATCTTTTGACTCTAAATGACTGTTGGATGTGAATTATGACTTTGTCAACTAGAATAAGTGTGTTTAAAGTCATTTCTGTGCCTGAAACGGGTCAAAATGGAAGCTTTTGAGTAAGCAAAACTCTGTAAAAATGGCAATTTTGGTCACTGTGAGGGTTTAAAAAGTGGTTATTCAACATGAGGCATGATCCAATTGACATTTTGAATCATTTTTGGTACAGTCCAAAAAATCAATTTTCGGATGAAAAACGATGACTCCGGACCTGTCGAACGATCCCAAAATGGTCTATAATGATGAAATTTTAACATTTAATCTTTTGACTCTAAATTACTGTTGGATGTGAATTAGGACTTTGTCAACTAAAATAAGTGTGTTTAAAGTCATTTCTGTGCCTGAAAGGGGTCAAAATTGAAGCTTTTGGGTAAGCAAAACTCTGTAAAAATGGCAATTTTGGTCACTGTGAGGGTTTAAAAAGTGGTTATTCAACATGAGGCATGATCCAATTGACATTTTGAATCATTTTTGGTACAGTCCAAAAAATCATTTTTCGGATGAAAAACGATGACTCCGGACCTGTCGAACGATCCCAAAATGGTCAATATGGATGAAATTTCAACATTTAATCTTTTGACTCTAAATGACTGTTGGATGTGAATTATGACTTTGTCAACTTGCATAAGTGTGTTTAAAGTCATTTCTGTGCCTGAAACGGGTCAAAATGGAAGCTTTTGAGTAAGCAAAACTCTGTAAAAATGGCAATTTTGGTCACTGCGAGGGTTTAAAAAGTGATTATTCAACATGAGGCATGATCCAATTGACATTTTGAATCATTTTTGGTACAGTCCAAAAAATCAATTTTCGGATGAAAAACGATGACTCCGGCCGGACCTGTCGAACGATCCCAAAATGGTCTATAATGATGAAATTTTAACATTTAATCTTTTGACTCTAAATTACTGTTGGATGTGAATTAGGACTATGTCAACTAAAATAAGTGTGTTTAAAGTCATTTCTGTGCCTGAAACAGGTCAAAATTGAAGCTTTTGAGTAAGCAAAACTCTGTAAAAACGGCAATTTTGGTCACTGTGAGGGTTTAAAAAGTGGTTATTCAACATGAGGCATGATCCAATTGACATTTTGAATCATTTTTGGTACAGTACAAAAAATCAATTTTCGGATGAAAAACGATGACTCCGGACCTGTCGAACGATCCCAAAATGGTCTATAATGATGACATTTCAACATTTATTCTTTTGACTCTAAATGACTGTTGGATGTGAATTATGACTTTGTCAACTAGAATAAGTGAGTTTAAAGTCATTTCTGTGCCTGAAACGGGTCAAAATGGAAGCTTTTGAGTAAGCAAAACTCTGTAAAAATGGCAATTTTGGTCACTGTGACGGTTTAAAAAGTGGTTATTCAATATGAGGCATGATCCAATTGACATTTTGAATCATTTTTGGTACAGTGCAAAAAATCAATTTTCGGATGAAAAACGATGACTCCGGACCTGTCGAACGATCCCAAAATGGTCTATAATGATGAAATTTTAACATTTAGTCTTTTGACTCTAAATTACTGTTGGATGTGAATTATGACTTTGTCAACTAAAATAAGTGTGTTTAAAGTCATTTCTGTGCCTGAAACGGGTCAAAATTGAAGCTTTTGAGTTAGCAAAACTCTGTAAAAATGGCAATTTTGGTCACTGTGAAGGTTTAAAAAGTGGTTATTCAACATGAGGCACGATCCAATTGACATTTTGAATCATTTTTGGTACAGTCCAAAAAATCAATTTTCGGATGAAAAACGATGACTCCGGACCTGTCGAACGATCCCAAAATGGTCAATATGGATGAAATTTCAACATTTAATCTTTTGACTCTAAATGACTGTTGGATGTGAATTATGACTTTGTCAACTAGAATAAGTGAGTTTAAAGTCATTTCTGTGCCTGAAACGGGTCAAAATGGAAGCTTTTGAGTAAGCCAAACTCTGTAAAAATGGCAATTTTGGTCACTGTGATGGTTTAAAAAGTGGTTATTCAACATGAAGCATGATCCAATTGACATTTTGAATCATTTTTGGTACAGTGCAAAAAATCAATTTTCGGATGAAAAACGATGACTCCGGACCTGTCGAACGATCCCAAAATGGTCTATAATGATGAAATTTTAACATTTAGTCTTTTGACTCTAAATTACTGTTGGATGTGAATTATGACTTTGTCAACTAAAATAAGTGTGTTTAAAGTCATTTCTGTGCCTGAAATGGGTCAAAATTGAAGCTTTTGAGTTAGCAAAACTCTGTAAAAATGGCAATTTTGGTCACTGTGAAGGTTTAAAAAGTGGTTATTCAACATGAGGCACGATCCAATTGACATTTTGAATCATTTTTGGTACAGTCCAAAAAATCAATTTTCGGATGAAAAACGATGACTCCGGACCTGTCGAACGATCCCAAAATGGTCAATATGGATGAAATTTCAACATTTAATCTTTTGACTCTAAATGACTGTTGGATGTGAATTATGACTTTGTCAACTAGAATAAGTGTGTTTAAAGTCATTTCTGTGCCTGAAACGGGTCAAAATGGAAGCTTTTGAGTAGGCAAAACTCTGTAAAAATGGCAATTTTGGTCACTGTGAGGGTTTAAAAAAGTGGTTATTCAACATGAGGCATGATCCAATTGACATTTTGAATCATTTTTGGTACAGTCCAAAAAATCAATTTTCGGATGAAAAACGATGACCCCGGACCTGTCGAACGATCCTAAAATGGTCTATAATGATGAAATTTTAACATTTAATCTTTTGACTCTAAATTACTGTTGGATGTGAATTAGGACTTTGTCAACTAAAATAAGTGTGTTTAAAGTCATTTCTGTGCCTGAAACGGGTCAAAATTGAAGCTTTTGAGTAAGCAAAACTCTGTAAAAATGGCAATTTTGGTCACTGTGAGGGTTTAAAAAGTGGTTATTCAACATGAGGCATGATCCAATTGACATTTTGAATCATTTTTGGTACAGTCCAAAAAATCATTTTTCGGATGAAAAACGATGACTCCGGACCTGTCGAACGATCCCAAAATGGTCTAAATGATGAAATTTCAACATTTAATCTTTTGACTCTCAATTACTGTTGGATGTGAATTATGACTTTGTCAACTAGAATAAGTGTGTTTAAAGTCATTTCTGTGCCTGAAATGGGTCAAAATGGAAGCTTTTGAGTAAGCAAAACTCTGTAAAAATGGCAATTTTGGTCACTGTGAGGGTTTAAAAAGTGGTTATTTAACATGAGGCATGATCCAATTGACATTTTGAATCATTTTTGGTACAGTGCAAAAAATCAATTTTCGGATGAAAAACAATGACTCCGGACCTGTCGAACGATCCCAAAATGGTCTATAATGATGAAATTTTAACATTTAGTCTTTTGACTCTAAATTACTGTTGGATGTGAATTATGACTTTGTCAACTAAAATAAGTGTGTTTAAAGTCATTTCTGTGCCTGAAACGGGTCAAAATTGAAGCTTTTGAGTTAGCAAAACTCTGTAAAAATGGCAATTTTGGTCACTGTGAAGGTTTAAAAAGTGGTTATTCAGCATGAGGCACGATCCAATTGACATTTTGAATCATTTTTGGTACAGTCCAAAAAATCAATTTTCGGATGAAAAACGATGACTCCGGACCTGTCGAACGATCCCAAAATGGTCAATATGGATGAAATTTCAACATTTAATCTTTTGACTCTAAATGACTGTTGGATGTGAATTATGACTTTGTCAACTAGAATAAGTGTGTTTAAAGTCATTTCTGTGCCTGAAACGGGTCAAAATGGAAGCTTTTGAGTAAGCAAAACTCTGTAAAAATGGCAATTTTGGTCACTGTGAGGGTTTAAAAAGTGGTTATTCAACATGAGGCATGATCCAATTGACATTTTGAATCATTTTTGGTACAGTCCAAAAAATCAATTTTCGGATGAAAAACGATGACTCCGGACCTGTCGAACGATCCCAAAATGGTCTATAATGATGAAATTTTAACATTTAATCTTTTGACTCTAAATTACTGTTGGATGTGAATTAGGACTTTGTCAACTAAAATAAGTGTGTTTAAAGTCATTTCTGTGCCTGAAAGGGGTCAAAATTGAAGCTTTTGGGTAAGCAAAACTCTGTAAAAATGGCAATTTTGGTCACTGTGAGGGTTTAAAAAGTGGTTATTCAACATGAGGCATGATCCAATTGACATTTTGAATCATTTTTGGTACAGTCCAAAAAATCATTTTTCGGATGAAAAACGATGACTCCGGACCTGTCGAACGATCCCAAAATGGTCTATAATGATGAAATTTTAACATTTAATCTTTTGACTCTAAATTACTGTTGGATGTGAATTATGACTTTGTCAACTAAAATAAGTGTGTTTAAAGTCATTTCTGTGCCTGAAACGGGTCAAAATGGAAGCTTTTGAGTAAGCAAAACTCTGTAAAAATGGCAATTTTGGTCACTGTGAGGGTTTAAAAAGTGGTTATTCAACATGAGGCATGATCCAATTGACATTTTGAATCATTTTTCGTACAGTCCAAAAAATCAATTTTCGGATGAAAAACGATGACTCCGGACCTGTCGAACGATCCCAAAATGGTCTATAATGATGAAATTTCAACATTTAATCTTTTGACTCTCAATTACTGTTGGATGTGAATTATGACTTTGTCAACTAGAATAAGTGTGTTTAAAGTCATTTCTGTGCCTGAAACGGGTCAAAATGGAAGCTTTTGAGTGAGCAAAACTCTGTAAAAATGGCAATTTTGGTCACTGTGAGGGTTTAAAAAGTGGTTATTTAACATGAGGCATGATCCAATTGACATTTTGAATCATTTTTGGTACAGTCCAAAAAATACATTTTCGGATGAAAAACGATGACCCCGGACCTGTCGAACGATCCCAAAATGGTCTATAATGATGAAATTTTAACATTTAATCTTTTGACTCTAAATTACTGTTGGATGTGAATTAGGACTTTGTCAACTAAAATAAGTGTGTTTAAAGTCATTTCTGTGCCTGAAACGGGTCAAAATGGAAGCTTTTGAGTAAGCAAAACTCTGTAAAAATGGCAATTTTGGTCACTGTGATGGTTTAAAAAGTGGTTATTCAACATGAGGCATGATCCAATTGACATTTTGAATCATTTTTGGTACAGTCCAAAAAATCAATTTTCGGATGAAAACGATGATTCCGGACCTGTCGAACGATCCCAAAATGGTCTATAATGATGAAATTTCAACATTTAATCTTTTGACTCTCAATAACTGTTGGATGTGAATTATGACTTTGTCAACTAGAATAAGTGTGTTTAAAGTCATTTCTGTGCCTGAAACGGGTCAAAATGGAAGCTTTTGAGTAAGCAAAACTCTGTAAAAATGGCAATTTTGGTCACTGTGAGGGTTTAAAAAGTGGTTATTTAACATGAGGCATGATCCAATTGACATTTTGAATCATTTTTGGTACAGTCCAAAAAATCATTTTTCGGATGAAAAACGATGACTCCGGACCTGTCGAACGATCCCAAAATGGTCTATAATGATGAAATTTCAACATTTAATCTTTTGACTCTAAATGACTGTTGGATGTGAATTATGACTTTGTCAACTAGAATAAGTGTGTTTAAAGTCATTTCTGTGCCTGAAACGGAACAAAATGGAAGCTTTTGAGTAAGCAAAACTCTGTAAAAATGGCAATTTTGGTCACTGTGACGGTTTAAAAAGTGGTTATTCAACATGAGGCATGATCTAATTGACATTTTGAATCATTTTTGGTACAGTGCAAAAAATCAATTTTCGGATGTAAACGATAACTCCGGACCTGTCGAACGATCCCAAAATGGTCTATAATGATGAAATTTTAACATTTAGTCTTTTGACTCTAAATTACTGTTGGATGTGAATTATGACTTTGTCAACTAAAATAAGTGTGTTTAAAGTCATTTCTGTGCCTGAAGCGTGGTCATTTGAATCATTTTTGGTACAGTCCAAAAAATCAATTTTCGGATGAAAAACGATGACTCCGGACCTGTCGAACGATCCCAAAATGGTCAATATGGATGAAATTTCAACATTTAATCTTTTGACTCTAAATGACTGTTGGATGTGAATTATGACTTTGTCAACTAGCATAAGTGTGTTTAAAGTCATTTCTGTGCCTGAAACGGGTCAAAATGGAAGCTTTTGAGTAAGCAAAACTCTGTAAAAATGGCAATTTTGGTCACTGTGAGGGTTTAAAAAGTGGTTATTTAACATGAGGCATGATCCAATTGACATTTTGAATCATTTTTGGTACAGTCCAAAAAATACATTTTCGGATGAAAAACGATGACCCCGGACCGGTCGAACGATCCCAAAATGGTCTATAATGATGAAATTTTAACATTTAATCTTTTGACTCTAAATTACTGTTGGATGTGAATTAGGACTTTGTCAACTAAAATAAGTGTGTTTAAAGTCATTTCTGTGCCTGAAACGGGTCACAATTGAAGCTTTTGAGTAAGCAAAACTCTGTAAAAATGGCAATTTTGGTCACAGTGAGGGTTTAAAAAGTGGTTATTTAACATGAGGCATGATCCAATTGACATTTTGAATCATTTTTGGTACAGTGCAAAAAATCAATTTTCGGATGAAAAACGATGACTCCGGACCTGTCGAACGATCCCAAAATGGTCTATAATGATGAAATTTTAACATTTAGTCTTTTGACTCTAAATTACTGTTGGATGTGAATTATGACTTTGTCAACTAAAATAAGTGTGTTTAAAGTCATTTCTGTGCCTGAAACGGGTCAAAATTGAAGCTTTTGAGTTAGCAAAACTCTGTAAAAATGGCAATTTTGGTCACTGTGAAGGTTTAAAAAGTGGTTATTCAACATGAGGCACGATCCAATTGACATTTTGAATCATTTTTGGTACAGTCCAAAAAATCAATTTTCGGATGAAAAACGATGACTCCGGACCTGTCGAACGATCCCAAAATGGTCAATATGGATGAAATTTCAACATTTAATCTTTTGACTCTAAATGACTGTTGGATGTGAATTATGACTTTGTCAACTAGAATAAGTGTGTTTAAAGTCATTTCTGTGCCTGAAACGGGTCAAAATGGAAGCTTTTGAGTAAGCAAAACTCTGTAAAAATGGCAATTTTGGTCACTGTGAGGGTTTAAAAAGTGGTTATTCAACATGAGGCATGATCCAATTGACATTTTGAATCATTTTTGGTACAGTCCAAAAAATCAATTTTCGGATGAAAACGATGATTCCGGACCTGTCGAACGATCCCAAAATGGTCTATAATGATGAAATTTCAACATTTAATCTTTTGACTCTCAATAACTGTTGGATGTGAATTATGACTTTGTCAACTAGAATAAGTGTGTTTAAAGTCATTTCTGTGCCTGAAACGGGTCAAAATGGAAGCTTTTGAGTAAGCAAAACTCTGTAAAAATGGCAATTTTGGTCACTGTGAGGGTTTAAAAAGTGGTTATTTAACATGAGGCATGATCCAATTGACATTTTGAATCATTTTTGGTACAGTCCAAAAAATCATTTTTCGGATGAAAAACGATGACTCCGGACCTGTCGAACGATCCCAAAATGGTCTATAATGATGAAATTTCAACATTTAATCTTTTGACTCTAAATGACTGTTGGATGTGAATTATGACTTTGTCAACTAGAATAAGTGTGTTTAAAGTCATTTCTGTGCCTGAAACGGAACAAAATGGAAGCTTTTGAGTAAGCAAAACTCTGTAAAAATGGCAATTTTGGTCACTGTGACGGTTTAAAAAGTGGTTATTCAACATGAGGCATGATCTAATTGACATTTTGAATCATTTTTGGTACAGTGCAAAAAATCAATTTTCGGATGTAAACGATAACTCCGGACCTGTCGAACGATCCCAAAATGGTCTATAATGATGAAATTTTAACATTTAGTCTTTTGACTCTAAATTACTGTTGGATGTGAATTATGACTTTGTCAACTAAAATAAGTGTGTTTAAAGTCATTTCTGTGCCTGAAGCGTGGTCATTTGAATCATTTTTGGTACAGTCCAAAAAATCAATTTTCGGATGAAAAACGATGACTCCGGACCTGTCGAACGATCCCAAAATGGTCAATATGGATGAAATTTCAACATTTAATCTTTTGACTCTAAATGACTGTTGGATGTGAATTATGACTTTGTCAACTAGCATAAGTGTGTTTAAAGTCATTTCTGTGCCTGAAACGGGTCAAAATGGAAGCTTTTGAGTAAGCAAAACTCTGTAAAAATGGCAATTTTGGTCACTGCGAGGGTTTAAAAAGTGATTATTCAACATGAGGCATGATCCAATTGACATTTTGAATCATTTTTGGTACAGTCCAAAAAATCAATTTTCGGATGAACAACGATGACTCCGGACCTGTCGAACGATCCCAAAATGGTCAATATGGATGAAATTTCAACATTTAATCTTTTGACTCTAAATGACTGTTGGATGTGAATTATGACTTTGTCAACTAGAATAAGTGTGTTTAAAGTCATTTCTGTGCCTGAAACGGGTCAAAATGGAAGCTTTTGAGTAGGCAAAACTCTGTAAAAATGGCAATTTTGGTCACTGTGAGGGTTTAAAAAAGTGGTTATTCAACATGAGGCATGATCCAATTGACATTTTGAATCATTTTTTGTACAGTCCAAAAAATCAATTTTCGGATGAAAAACGATGACCCCGGACCTGTCGAACGATCCCAAAATGGTCTATAATGATGAAATTTTAACATTTAATCTTTTGACTCTAAATTACTGTTGGATGTGAATTAGGACTTTGTCAACTAAAATAAGTGTGTTTAAAGTCATTTCTGTGCCTGAAACGGGTCAAAATTGAAGCTTTTGAGGAAGCAAAACTCTGTAAAAATGGCAATTTTGGTCACTGTGAGGGTTTAAAAAGTGGATATTCAACATGAGGCATGATCCAATTGACATTTTGAATCATTTTTGGTACAGTCCAAAAAATCATTTTTCGGATGAAAAACGATGACTCCGGACCTGTCGAACGATCCCAAAATGGTCTATAATGATGAAATTTCAACATTTAATCTTTTGACTCTCAATTACTGATGGATGTGAATTATGACTTTGTCAACTAGAATAAGTGTGTTTAAAGTCATTTCTGTGCCTGAAATGGGTCAAAATGGAAGCTTTTGAGTAAGCAAAACTCTGTAAAAATGGCAATTTTGGTCACTGTGAGGGTTTAAAAAGTGGTTATTTAACATGAGGCATGATCCAATTGACATTTTGAATCATTTTTGGTACAGTGCAAAAAATCAATTTTCGGATGAAAAACAATGACTCCGGACCTGTCGATCGATCCCAAAATGGTCTATAATGATGAAATTTTAACATTTAGTCTTTTGACTCTAAATTACTGTTGGATGTGAATTATGACTTTGTCAACTAAAATAAGTGTGTTTAAAGTCATTTCTGTGCCTGAAACGGGTCAAAATTGAAGCTTTTGAGTTAGCAAAACTCTGTAAAAATGGCAATTTTGGTCACTGTGAAGGTTTAAAAAGTGGTTATTCAGCATGAGGCACGATCCAATTGACATTTTGAATCATTTTTGGTACAGTCCAAAAAATCAATTTTCGGATGAAAAACGATGACTCCGGGCCTGTCGAACGATCCCAAAATGGTCAATATGGATGAAATTTCAACATTTAATCTTTTGACTCTAAATGACTGTCGGATGTGAATTAGGACTTTGTCAACTAAAATAAGTTTGTTTAAAGTCATTTCTGTGCCTGAAACGGGTCAAAATTGAAGCTTTTGAGTAAACAAAACTCTGTAAAAATGGCAATTTTGGTCTCTGTGAGGGTTTAAAAAGTGGTTATTCAACATGAGTCATGATCCAATTGACATTTTGAATCATTTTTGGTACAGTCCAAAAAATCAATTTTCGGATGAAAAACGATGACTCCGGACCTGTCGAACGATCCCAAAATGGTCTATACTGATGACATTTTAACATTTGATCTTTTGACTCTAAATTACTGTTGGATGTGAATTAGGACTTTGTCAACTAAAATAAGTGTGTTTAAAGTCATTTCTGTGCCTGAAAGGGGTCAAAATTGAAGCTTTTGGGTAAGCAAAACTCTGTAAAAATGTCAATTTTGGTCACTGTGAGGGTTTAAAAAGTGGTTATTCAACATGAGGCATGATCCAATTGACATTTTGAATCATTTTTGGTACAGTCCAAAAAATCATTTTTCGGATGAAAAACGATGACTCCGGACCTGTCGAACGATCCCAAAATGGTCTATAATGATGAAATTTTAACATTTAATCTTTTGACTCTAAATTACTGTTGGATGTGAATTATGACTTTGTCAACTAAAATAAGTTTGTTGAAAGTCATTTCTGTGCCTGAAACGGGTCAAAATGGAAGCTTTTGAGTAAGCAAAACTCTGTAAAAATGGCAATTTTGGTCACTGTGAGGGTTTAAAAAGTGGGTATTCAACATGAGGCATGATCCAATTGACATTTTGAATCATTTTTGGTACAGTCCAAAAAATCAATTTTCGGATGAAAACGATGACTCCGGACCTGTCGAACGATCCCAAAATGGTCTATAATGATGAAATTTCAACATTTAATCTTTTGACTCTCAATTACTGTTGGATGTGAATTATGACTTTGTCAACTAGAATAAGTGTGTTTAAAGTCATTTCTGTGCCTGAAACGGGTCAAAATGGAAGCTTTTGAGTAAGCAAAACTCTGTAAAAATGGCAATTTTGGTCACTGTGATGGTTTAAAAAGTGGTTATTCAACATGAGGCATGATCCAATTGACATTTTGAATCATTTTTGGTACAGTGCAAAAAATCATTTTTCGGATGAAAAACGATGACTCCGGACCTGTCGAACGATCCCAAAATGGTCTATAATGATGAAATTTCAACATTTAATCTTTTGACTCTAAATGACTGTTGGATGTGAATTATGACTTTGTCAACTAGAATAAGTGTGTTTAAAGTCATTTCTGTGCCTGAAACGGGTCAAAATGGAAGCTTTTGAGTAAGCAAAACTCTGTAAAAATGGCAATTTTGGTCACTGCGAGGGTTTAAAAAGTGATTATTCAACATGAGGCATGATCCAATTGACATTTTGAATCATTTTTGGTACAGTCCAAAAAATCAATTTTCGGATGAAAAACGATGACTCTGGACCTGTCGAACGATCCCAAAATGGTCAATATGGATGAAATTTCAACATTTAATCTTTTGACTCTAAATGACTGTTGGATGTGAATTATGACTTTGTCAACTAGAATAAGTGTGTTTAAAGTCATTTCTGTGCCTGAAACGGGTCAAAATGGAAGCTTTTGAGTAGGCAAAACTCTGTAAAAATGGCAATTTTGGTCACTGTGAGGGTTTAAAAAAGTGGTTATTCAACATGAGGCATGATCCAATTGACATTTTGAATCATTTTTTGTACAGTCCAAAAAATCAATTTTCGGATGAAAAACGATGACCCCGGACCTGTCGAACGATCCCAAAATGGTCTATAATGATGAAATTTTAACATTTAATCTTTTGACTCTAAATTACTGTTGGATGTGAATTAGGACTTTGTCAACTAAAATAAGTGTGTTTAAAGTCATTTCTGTGCCTGAAACGGGTCAAAATTGAAGCTTTTGAGGAAGCAAAACTCTGTAAAAATGGCAATTTTGGTCACTGTGAGGGTTTAAAAAGTGGATATTCAACATGAGGCATGATCCAATTGACATTTTGAATCATTTTTGGTACAGTCCAAAAAATCATTTTTCGGATGAAAAACGATGACTCCGGACCTGTCGAACGATCCCAAAATGGTCTATAATGATGAAATTTCAACATTTAATCTTTTGACTCTCAATTACTGATGGATGTGAATTATGACTTTGTCAACTAGAATAAGTGTGTTTAAAGTCATTTCTGTGCCTGAAATGGGTCAAAATGGAAGCTTTTGAGTAAGCAAAACTCTGTAAAAATGGCAATTTTGGTCACTGTGAGGGTTTAAAAAGTGGTTATTTAACATGAGGCATGATCCAATTGACATTTTGAATCATTTTTGGTACAGTGCAAAAAATCAATTTTCGGATGAAAAACAATGACTCCGGACCTGTCGAACGATCCCAAAATGGTCTATAATGATGAAATTTTAACATTTAGTCTTTTGACTCTAAATTACTGTTGGATGTGAATTATGACTTTGTCAACTAAAATAAGTGTGTTTAAAGTCATTTCTGTGCCTGAAACGGGTCAAAATTGAAGCTTTTGAGTTAGCAAAACTCTGTAAAAATGGCAATTTTGGTCACTGTGAAGGTTTAAAAAGTGGTTATTCAGCATGAGGCACGATCCAATTGACATTTTGAATCATTTTTGGTACAGTCCAAAAAATCAATTTTCGGATGAAAAACGATGACTCCGGACCTGTCGAACGATCCCAAAATGGTCAATATGGATGAAATTTCAACATTTAATCTTTTGACTCTAAATGACTGTCGGATGTGAATTAGGACTTTGTCAACTAAAATAAGTTTGTTTAAAGTCATTTCTGTGCCTGAAACGGGTCAAAATTGAAGCTTTTGAGTAAACAAAACTCTGTAAAAATGGCAATTTTGGTCTCTGTGAGGGTTTAAAAAGTGGTTATTCAACATGAGTCATGATCCAATTGACATTTTGAATCATTTTTGGTACAGTCCAAAAAATCAATTTTCGGATGAAAAACGATGACTCCGGACCTGTCGAACGATCCCAAAATGGTCTATAATGATGAAATTTTAACATTTGATCTTTTGACTCTAAATTACTGTTGGATGTGAATTAGGACTTTGTCAACTAAAATAAGTGTGTTTAAAGTCATTTCTGTGCCTGAAAGGGGTCAAAATTGAAGCTTTTGGGTAAGCAAAACTCTGTAAAAATGTCAATTTTGGTCACTGTGAGGGTTTAAAAAGTGGTTATTCAACATGAGGCATGATCCAATTGACATTTTGAATCATTTTTGGTACAGTCCAAAAAATCATTTTTCGGATGAAAAACGATGACTCCGGACCTGTCGAACGATCCCAAAATGGTCTATAATGATGAAATTTTAACATTTAATCTTTTGACTCTAAATTACTGTTGGATGTGAATTATGACTTTGTCAACTAAAATAAGTTTGTTTAAAGTCATTTCTGTGCCTGAAACGGGTCAAAATGGAAGCTTTTGAGTAAGCAAAACTCTGTAAAAATGGCAATTTTGGTCACTGTGAGGGTTTAAAAAGTGGGTATTCAACATGAGGCATGATCCAATTGACATTTTGAATCATTTTTGGTACAGTCCAAAAAATCAATTTTCGGATGAAAACGATGACTCCGGACCTGTCGAACGATCCCAAAATGGTCTATAATGATGAAATTTCAACATTTAATCTTTTGACTCTCAATTACTGTTGGATGTGAATTATGACTTTGTCAACTAGAATAAGTGTGTTTAAAGTCATTTCTGTGCCTGAAACGGGTCAAAATGGAAGCTTTTGAGTAAGCAAAACTCTGTAAAAATGGCAATTTTGGTCACTGTGAGGGTTTAAAAAGTGGTTATTCAACATGAGGCATGATCCAATTGACATTTTGAATCATTTTTGGTACAGTCCAAAAAATCAATTTTCGGATGAAAAACGATGACCCCGGACCTGTCGAACGATCCCAAAATGGTCTATAATGATGAAATTTTAACATTTAATCTTTTGACTCTAAATTACTGTTGGATGTGAATTAGGACTTTGTCAACTAAAATAAGTGTGTTTAAAGTCATTTCTGTGCCTGAAACGGGTCAAAATGGAAGCTTTTGAGTAAGCAAAACTCTGTAAAAATGGCAATTTTGGTCACTGTGAGGGTTTAAAAAGTGGTTATTTAACATGAGGCATGATCCAATTGACATTTTGAATCATTTTTGGTACAGTCCAAAAAATCATTTTTCGGATGAAAAACGATGACTCCGGACCTGTCGAACGATCCCAAAATGGTCTATAATGATGAAATTTCAACATTTAATCTTTTGACTCTAAATGACTGTTGGATGTGAATTATGACTTTGTCAACTAGAATAAGTGTGTTTAAAGTCATTTCTGTGCCTGAAACAGAACAAAATGGAAGCTTTTGAGTAAGCAAAACTCTGTAAAAATGGCAATTTTGGTCACTGTGACGGTTTAAAAAGTGGTTATTCAACATGAGGCATGATCCAATTGACATTTTGAATAATTTTTGGTACAGTGCAAAAAATCAATTTTCGGATGTAAACGATAACTCCGGACCTGTCGAACGGTCCCAAAATGGTCTATAATGATGAAATTTTAACATTTAGTCTTTTGACTCTAAATTACTGTTGGATGTGAATTATGACTTTGTCAACTAAAATAAGTGTGTTTAAAGTCATTTCTGTGCCTGAAACGGGTCAAAATTGAAGCTTTTGAGTTAGCAAAACTCTGTAAAAATGGCAATTTTGGTCACTGTGAAGGTTTAAAAAGTGGTTATTCAGCATGAGGCACGATCCAATTGACATTTTGAATCATTTTTGGTACAGTCCAAAAAATCAATTTTCGGATGAAAAACGATGACTCCGGACCTGTCGAACGATCCCAAAATGGTCAATATGGATGAAATTTCAACATTTAATCTTTTGACTCTAAATGACTGTTGGATGTGAATTATGACTTTGTCAACTTGCATAAGTGTGTTTAAAGTCATTTCTGTGCCTGAAACGGGTCAAAATGGAAGCTTTTGAGTAAGCAAAACTCTGTAAAAATGGCAATTTTGGTCACTGCGAGGGTTTAAAAAGTGATTATTCAACATGAGGCATGATCCAATTGACATTTTGAATCATTTTTGGTACAGTCCAAAAAATCAATTTTCGGATGAAAAACGATGACTCCGGCCGGACCTGTCGAACGATCCCAAAATGGTCTATAATGATGAAATTTTAACATTTAATCTTTTGACTCTAAATTACTGTTGGATGTGAATTAGGACTATGTCAACTAAAATAAGTGTGTTTAAAGTCATTTCTGTGCCTGAAACAGGTCAAAATTGAAGCTTTTGAGTAAGCAAAACTCTGTAAAAACGGCAATTTTGGTCACTGTGAGGGTTTAAAAAGTGGTTATTCAACATGAGGCATGATCCAATTGACATTTTGAATCATTTTTGGTACAGTACAAAAAATCAATTTTCGGATGAAAAACGATGACTCCGGACCTGTCGAACGATCCCAAAATGGTCTATAATGATGAAATTTCAACATTTATTCTTTTGACTCTAAATGACTGTTGGATGTGAATTATGACTTTGTCAACTAGAATAAGTGAGTTTAAAGTCATTTCTGTGCCTGAAACGGGTCAAAATGGAAGCTTTTGAGTAAGCAAAACTCTGTAAAAACGGCAATTTTGGTCACTGTGACGGTTTAAAAAGTGGTTATTCAACATGAGGCATGATCCAATTGACATTTTGAATCATTTTTGGTACAGTGCAAAAAATCAATTTTCGGATGAAAAACGATGACTCCGGACCTGTCGAACGATCCCAAAATGGTCTATAATGATGAAATTTTAACATTTAGTCTTTTGACTCTAAATTACTGTTGGATGTGAATTATGACTTTGTCAACTAAAATAAGTGTGTTTAAAGTCATTTCTGTGCCTGAAACGGGTCAAAATTGAAGCTTTTGAGTTAGCAAAACTCTGTAAAAATGGCAATTTTGGTCACTGTGAAGGTTTAAAAAGTGGTTATTCAACATGAGGCACGATCCAATTGACATTTTGAATCATTTTTGGTACAGTCCAAAAAATCAATTTTCGGATGAAAAACGATGACTCCGGACCTGTCGAACGATCCCAAAATGGTCAATATGGATGAAATTTCAACATTTAATCTTTTGACTCTAAATGACTGTTGGATGTGAATTATGACTTTGTCAACTAGAATAAGTGAGTTTAAAGTCATTTCTGTGCCTGAAACGGGTCAAAATGGAAGCTTTTGAGTAAGCAAAACTCTGTAAAAATGGCAATTTTGGTCACTGTGATGGTTTAAAAAGTGGTTATTCAACATGAAGCATGATCCAATTGACATTTTGAATCATTTTTGGTACAGTGCAAAAAATCAATTTTCGGATGAAAAACGATGACTCCGGACCTGTCGAACGATCCCAAAATGGTCTATAATGATGAAATTTTAACATTTAGTCTTTTGACTCTAAATTACTGTTGGATGTGAATTATGACTTTGTCAACTAAAATAAGTGTGTTTAAAGTCATTTCTGTGCCTGAAATGGGTCAAAATTGAAGCTTTTGAGTTAGCAAAACTCTGTAAAAATGGCAATTTTGGTCACTGTGAAGGTTTAAAAAGTGGTTATTCAACATGAGGCACGATCCAATTGACATTTTGAATCATTTTTGGTACAGTCCAAAAAATCAATTTTCGGATGAAAAACGATGACTCCGGACCTGTCGAACGATCCCAAAATGGTCAATATGGATGAAATTTCAACATTTAATCTTTTGACTCTAAATGACTGTTGGATGTGAATTATGACTTTGTCAACTAGAATAAGTGTGTTTAAAGTCATTTCTGTGCCTGAAACGGGTCAAAATGGAAGCTTTTGAGTAGGCAAAACTCTGTAAAAATGGCAATTTTGGTCACTGTGAGGGTTTAAAAAAGTGGTTATTCAACATGAGGCATGATCCAATTGACATTTTGAATCATTTTTGGTACAGTCCAAAAAATCAATTTTCGGATGAAAAACGATGACCCCGGACCTGTCGAACGAAATAAGTGTGTTTAAAGTCATTTCTGTGCCTGAAACGGGTCAAAATTGAAGCTTTTGAGTAAGCAAAACTCTGTAAAAATGGCAATTTTGGTCACTGTGAGGGTTTAAAAAGTGGTTATTCAACATGAGGCATGATCCAATTGACATTTTGAATCATTTTTGGTACAGTCCAAAAAATCATTTTTCGGATGAAAAACGATGACTCCGGACCTGTCGAACGATCCCAAAATGGTCTAAATGATGAAATTTCAACATTTAATCTTTTGACTCTCAATTACTGTTGGATGTGAATTATGACTTTGTCAACTAGAATAAGTGTGTTTAAAGTCATTTCTGTGCCTGAAATGGGTCAAAATGGAAGCTTTTGAGTAAGCAAAACTCTGTAAAAATGGCAATTTTGGTCACTGTGAGGGTTTAAAAAGTGGTTATTTAACATGAGGCATGATCCAATTGACATTTTGAATCATTTTTGGTACAGTCCAAAAAATCAATTTTCGGATGAAAAACGATGACTCCGGACCTGTCGAATGATCCCAAAATGGTCAATATGGATGAAATTTCAACATTTAATCTTTTGACTCTAAATGACTGTTGGATGTGAATTATGACTTTGTCAACTAGAATAAGTGTGTTTAAAGTCATTTCTGTGCCTGAAACGGGTCAAAATGGAAGCTTTTGAGTAAGCAAAACTCTGTAAAAATGGCAATTTTGGTCACTGTGAGGGTTTAAAAAGTGGTTATTCAACATGAGGCATGATCCAATTGACATTTTGAATCATTTTTGGTACAGTCCAAAAAATCATTTTTCGGATGAAAAACGATGACTCCGGACCTGTCGAACGATCCCAAAATGGTCTATAATGATGAAATTTTAACATTTAATCTTTTGACTCTAAATTACTGTTGGATGTGAATTATGACTTTGTCAACTAAAATAAGTGTGTTTAAAGTCATTTCTGTGCCTGAAACGGGTCAAAATGGAAGCTTTTGAGTAAGCAAAACTCTGTAAAAATGGCAATTTTGGTCACTGTGAGGGTTTAAAAAGTGGTTATTCAACATGAGGCATGATCCAATTGACATTTTGAATCATTTTTCGTACAGTCCAAAAAATCAATTTTCGGATGAAAAACGATGACTCCGGACCTGTCGAACGATCCCAAAATGGTCTATAATGATGAAATTTCAACATTTAATCTTTTGACTCTCAATTACTGTTGGATGTGAATTATGACTTTGTCAACTAGAATAAGTGTGTTTAAAGTCATTTCTGTGCCTGAAACGGGTCAAAATGGAAGCTTTTGAGTGAGCAAAACTCTGTAAAAATGGCAATTTTGGTCACTGTGAGGGTTTAAAAAGTGGTTATTTAACATGAGGCATGATCCAATTGACATTTTGAATCATTTTTGGTACAGTCCAAAAAATACATTTTCGGATGAAAAACGATGACTCCGGACCTGTCGAACGATCCCAAAATGGTCTATAATGATGAAATTTCAACATTTAATCTTTTGACTCTAAATTACTGTTGGATGTGAATTATGATTTTGTCAACTAGAATAAGTGTATTTAAAGTCATTTCTGTGCCTGAAACGGGTCAAAATGGAAGCTTTTGAGTAAGCAAAACTCTGTAAAAATGGCAATTTTGGTCACTGTGAGGGTTTAAAAAGTGGTTATTCAACATGAGGCATGATCCAATTGACATTTTGAATCATTTTTGGTACAGTCCAAAAAATCATTTTTCGGATGAAAAACGATGACTCCGGACCTGTCGAACGATCCCAAAATGGTCTATAATGATGAAATTTCAACATTTAATCTTTTGACTCTCAATTACTGATGGATGTGAATTATGACTTTGTCAACTAGAATAAGTGTGTTTAAAGTCATTTCTGTGCCTGAAACGGGTCAAAATTGAAGCTTTTGAGTTAGCAAAACTCTGTAAAAATGGCAATTTTGGTCACTGTGAAGGTTTAAAAAGTGGTTATTCAGCATGAGGCACGATCCAATTGACATTTTGAATCATTTTTGGTACAGTCCAAAAAATCAATTTTCGGATGAAAAACGATGACTCCGGACCTGTCGAACGATCCCAAAATGGTCAATATGGATGAAATTTCAACATTTAATCTTTTGACTCTAAATGACTGTCGGATGTGAATTAGGACTTTGTCAACTAAAATAAGTTTGTTTAAAGTCATTTCTGTGCCTGAAACGGGTCAAAATTGAAGCTTTTGAGTAAACAAAACTCTGTAAAAATGGCAATTTTGGTCTCTGTGAGGGTTTAAAAAGTGGTTATTCAACATGAGTCATGATCCAATTGACATTTTGAATCATTTTTGGTACAGTCCAAAAAATCAATTTTCGGATGAAAAACGATGACTCCGGACCTGTCGAACGATCCCAAAATGGTCTATAATGATGAAATTTTAACATTTGATCTTTTGACTCTAAATTACTGTTGGATGTGAATTAGGACTTTGTCAACTAAAATAAGTGTGTTTAAAGTCATTTCTGTGCCTGAAAGGGGTCAAAATTGAAGCTTTTGGGTAAGCAAAACTCTGTAAAAATGTCAATTTTGGTCACTGTGAGGGTTTAAAAAGTGGTTATTCAACATGAGGCATGATCCAATTGACATTTTGAATCATTTTTGGTACAGTCCAAAAAATCATTTTTCGGATGAAAAACGATGACTCCGGACCTGTCGAACGATCCCAAAATGGTCTATAATGATGAAATTTTAACATTTAATCTTTTGACTCTAAATTACTGTTGGATGTGAATTATGACTTTGTCAACTAAAATAAGTTTGTTTAAAGTCATTTCTGTGCCTGAAACGGGTCAAAATGGAAGCTTTTGAGTAAGCAAAACTCTGTAAAAATGGCAATTTTGGTCACTGTGAGGGTTTAAAAAGTGGGTATTCAACATGAGGCATGATCCAATTGACATTTTGAATCATTTTTGGTACAGTCCAAAAAATCAATTTTCGGATGAAAACGATGACTCCGGACCTGTCGAACGATCCCAAAATGGTCTATAATGATGAAATTTCAACATTTAATCTTTTGACTCTCAATTACTGTTGGATGTGAATTATGACTTTGTCAACTAGAATAAGTGTGTTTAAAGTCATTTCTGTGCCTGAAACGGGTCAAAATGGAAGCTTTTGAGTAAGCAAAACTCTGTAAAAATGGCAATTTTGGTCACTGTGATGGTTTAAAAAGTGGTTATTCAACATGAGGCATGATCCAATTGACATTTTGAATCATTTTTGGTACAGTGCAAAAAATCAATTTTCGGATGAAAAACGATGACTCCGGACCTGTCGAACGATCCCAAAATGGTCTATAATGATGACATTTTAACATTTAGTCTTTTGACTCTAAATTACTGTTGGATGTGAATTATGACTTTGTCAACTAGAATAAGTGTGTTTAAAGTCATTTCTGTGCCTGAAACGGGTCAAAATGGAAGCTTTTGAGTAAGCAAAACTCTGTAAAAATGGCAATTTTGGTCACTGTGAGGGTTTAAAAAGTGGTTATTCAACATGAGGCATGATCCAATTGACATTTTGAATCATTTTTGGTACAGTCCAAAAAATCAATTTTCGGATGAAAAACGATGACCCCGGACCTGTCGAACGATCCCAAAATGGTCTATAATGATGAAATTTTAACATTTAATCTTTTGACTCTAAATTACTGTTGGATGTGAATTAGGACTTTGTCAACTAAAATAAGTGTGTTTAAAGTCATTTCTGTGCCTGAAACGGGTCAAAATGGAAGCTTTTGAGTAAGCAAAACTCTGTAAAAATGGCAATTTTGGTCACTGTGAGGGTTTAAAAAGTGGTTATTTAACATGAGGCATGATCCAATTGACATTTTGAATCATTTTTGGTACAGTCCAAAAAATCATTTTTCGGATGAAAAACGATGACTCCGGACCTGTCGAACGATCCCAAAATGGTCTATAATGATGAAATTTCAACATTTAATCTTTTGACTCTAAATGACTGTTGGATGTGAATTATGACTTTGTCAACTAGAATAAGTGTGTTTAAAGTCATTTCTGTGCCTGAAACAGAACAAAATGGAAGCTTTTGAGTAAGCAAAACTCTGTAAAAATGGCAATTTTGGTCACTGTGACGGTTTAAAAAGTGGTTATTCAACATGAGGCATGATCCAATTGACATTTTGAATAATTTTTGGTACAGTGCAAAAAATCAATTTTCGGATGTAAACGATAACTCCGGACCTGTCGAACGGTCCCAAAATGGTCTATAATGATGAAATTTTAACATTTAGTCTTTTGACTCTAAATTACTGTTGGATGTGAATTATGACTTTGTCAACTAAAATAAGTGTGTTTAAAGTCATTTCTGTGCCTGAAACGGGTCAAAATTGAAGCTTTTGAGTTAGCAAAACTCTGTAAAAATGGCAATTTTGGTCACTGTGAAGGTTTAAAAAGTGGTTATTCAACATGAGGCACGATCCAATTGACATTTTGAATCATTTTTGGTACAGTCCAAAAAATCAATTTTCGGATGAAAAACGATGACTCCGGACCTGTCGAACGATCCCAAAATGGTCAATATGGATGAAATTTCAACATTTAATCTTTTGACTCTAAATGACTGTTGGATGTGAATTATGACTTTGTCAACTTGCATAAGTGTGTTTAAAGTCATTTCTGTGCCTGAAACGGGTCAAAATGGAAGCTTTTGAGTAAGCAAAACTCTGTAAAAATGGCAATTTTGGTCACTGCGAGGGTTTAAAAAGTGATTATTCAACATGAGGCATGATCCAATTGACATTTTGAATCATTTTTGGTACAGTCCAAAAAATCAATTTTCGGATGAAAAACGATGACTCCGGCCGGACCTGTCGAACGATCCCAAAATGGTCTATAATGATGAAATTTTAACATTTAATCTTTTGACTCTAAATTACTGTTGGATGTGAATTAGGACTATGTCAACTAAAATAAGTGTGTTTAAAGTCATTTCTGTGCCTGAAACAGGTCAAAATTGAAGCTTTTGAGTAAGCAAAACTCTGTAAAAACGGCAATTTTGGTCACTGTGAGGGTTTAAAAAGTGGTTATTCAACATGAGGCATGATCCAATTGACATTTTGAATCATTTTTGGTACAGTACAAAAAATCAATTTTCGGATGAAAAACGATGACTCCGGACCTGTCGAACGATCCCAAAATGGTCTATAATGATGAAATTTCAACATTTATTCTTTTGACTCTAAATGACTGTTGGATGTGAATTATGACTTTGTCAACTAGAATAAGTGAGTTTAAAGTCATTTCTGTGCCTGAAACGGGTCAAAATGGAAGCTTTTGAGTAAGCAAAACTCTGTAAAAACGGCAATTTTGGTCACTGTGACGGTTTAAAAAGTGGTTATTCAACATGAGGCATGATCCAATTGACATTTTGAATCATTTTTGGTACAGTGCAAAAAATCAATTTTCGGATGAAAAACGATGA